>NW_026606838.1:0-75000 GCF_029890125.1 Rhinichthys klamathensis goyatoka
GATGTGCCTTTCGTTTACACGGCGACGACGTTTTTGGGGCTTAACGCTCGTCTAAACGCAGAATAAAAAGTGATAACGCAATGCCACTTTTGCGTTTTCTCTTCAGATCGTTTACGTGTAAACACAGCCTTAGTCACAACAAATCAGACAATTTTATTGTTAATCATTAATATTTGTATGACAATTATCTGTAAATCAAAAGTTAATGACCAGCCCTGCGCCTCACAAACACACTCTAGAATATATGAAACTGCAGATAACAGTAATAGTGGACTGAACATCTCTTCTCAGTCTCTGTCTGTCCCTGCAGAGAAAAGACCTTGAAAACAGCTGATCCAGAGATCTCCCCTAAACCCGAATCTCCTCTGAAGAGCTCTGATGACAAAACTGGGATCGCTCCTCAGCTGCAGTGAGACACAAAGAAGAACACAATCTTTTATATAGAATCAGAGATTCCAAAGAGATAAATATAGTCCCACCCAACATTGATCTCACTGAAGCACTGATTCACTCAGATTACAGGTGCAGAAACAGCAAACGGCACTTCATGTGGTCTTTAAAGCATAAAGGTCTCCATAGCTTGTGTTCAGGATTTATCAGTGTGCAATCTAGAAGAAAACTTCCGCACAAATCAAGCCGCGGCACTGAAGGAGTCCGCAGGCCACAATACATCCAATCTAGCCCTCTCTCGTCCTCCACAGAACCTGCCCGAGTCAGGCCAAGAGTCAAGCTCAAGCTCAAAGTGCTTTATTGTCATTCCAACCATACAGCAATAGAGTACAGCAGATCGAAATTACGTTTCTCCAAGCTCAAATGTGCAAAGTACAAGCATAACTAAGAAAACAAAATAAGGGTAGTGCAAGCAGGTAGACATAACGTTATAGATAACCAATCAACATATAAGACAATCAATAAATATATACTGAAAATATACACATATATATATATATATATACGTGTATATACACACACGTATAAACCAACAGCTTCTGTGGCTAGCTAACTCTATAGTCCATCAATACTGTCTGAATCTGACAACGTGATTGATTTATTAGCATGAGCATTACTGTAATTCATCATCAGAGTCAGACGGAGACTGCTGGCCGAAAACTGGGAAGTGAAGATTGTTAACATTAAGCTTGATTTGGGCATAACAGATTTTGTGTAAAAGACTTGAGATTGACAGACAGGGCTGTGGAAGACAGAATGCACATTGCAGAAAACTGCATTCAATGATGGAGCAAACACAAAGATGATGGAGCAAACACAAAGATGATGGAGCAAACACAAAGATGATGGAGCAAACACAAAGATGATGGAGCAAACACAAAGATGATGGTGCAAACACAAAGATGATGGAGCAAACACAAAGATGATGGAGCAAACACAAAGATGATGGAGCAAACACAAAGATGATGGAGCAAACACAAAGATGATGGAGCGAACACAAAGATGATGGAGCAAACACAAAGATGATGGAGCAAACACAAAGATGATGGAGCAAACACAAAGATGATGGTGCAAACACAAAGATGATGGTGCAAACACAAAGATGATGGAGCAAACACAAAGATGATGGAGCAAACACAAAGATGATGGAGCAAACACAAAGATGATGGAGCAAACACAAAGATGATGGAGCAAACACAAAGATGATGGAGCAAACACAAAGATGATGGAGCAAACACAAAGATGATGGAGCAAACACAAAGATGATGGAGCGAACACAAAGATGATGGAGCGAACACAAAGATGATGGAGCGAACACAAAGATGATGGAGCAAACACAAAGATGATGGAGCAAACACAAAGATGATGGAGCAAACACAAAGATGATGGTGCAAACACAAAGATGATGGTGCAAACACAAAGATGATGGAGCAAACACAAAGATGATGGAGCAAACACAAAGATGATGGAGCAAACACAAAGATGATGGAGCAAACACAAAGATGATGGAGCAAACACAAAGATGATGGAGCAAACACAAAGATGATGGTGCATCACAAAGATGATGGAGCAAACACAAAGATGATGGAGCGAACACAAAGATGATGGAGCAGACACAAAGATGATGGAGCAAACACAAAGATGATGGTGCATCACAAAGATGATGGAGCAAACACAAAGATGATGGAGCATCACAAAGATGATGGAGCAAACACAAAGATGATGGAGCAAACACAAAGATGATGGAGCAAACACAAAGATGATGGAGCAAACACAAAGATGATGGAGCAAACACAAAGATGATGGAGCAAACACAAAGATGATGGAGCATCACAATGATGATGGAGCAAACACAAAGATGATGGAGCAAACACAAAGATGATGGAGCAAACACAAAGATGATGGAGCAAACACAAAGATGATGGAGCAAACACAAAGATGATGGAGCATCACAAAGATGATGGAGCAAACACAAAGATGATGGTGCATCACAAAGATGATGGAGCAAACACAAAGATGATGGAGCAAACACAAAGATGATGGAGCATCACAAAGATGATGGAGCAAACACAAAGATGATGGAGCAAACACTAAGATGATGGAGCAAACAAAAAGATGATGGAGCAAACACAAAGATGATGGAGCAAACACAAAGATGATGGTGCATCACAAAGATGATGGAGCAAACACAAAGATGATGGAGCGAACACAAAGATGATGGAGCAAACACAAAGATGATGGAGCATCACAAAGATGATGGAGCAAACACAAAGATGATGGAGCAAACACAAAGATGATGGAGCAAACACAAAGATGATGGAGCAAACACAAAGATGATGGAGCAAACACAAAGATGATGGAGCAAACACAAAGATGATGGAGCATCACAAAGATGATGGAGCAAACACAAAGATGATGGAGCAAACACAAAGATGATGGAGCAAACACAAAGATGATGGAGCAAACACAAAGATGATGGAGCAAACACAAAGATGATGGAGCAAACACAAAGATGATGGAGCAAACACAAAGATGATGGAGCAAACACAAAGATGATGGAGCAAACACAAAGATGATGGAGCAAACACAAAGATGATGGAGCAAACACAAAGATGATGGAGCAAACACAAAGATGATGGAGCAAACACAAAGATGATGGAGCAAACACAAAGATGATGGAGCAAACACAAAGATGATGGAGCATCACAAAGATGATGGAGCAAACACAAAGATGATGGTGCATCACAAAGATGATGGAGCAAACACAAAGATGATGGAGCAAACACAAAGATGATGGAGCATCACAAAGATGATGGAGCAAACACAAAGATGATGGAGCAAACACTAAGATGATGGAGCAAACACAAAGATGATGGAGCAAACACAAAGATGATGGAGCAAACACAAAGATGATGGTGCAAACACAAAGATGATGGAGCAAACACAAAGATGATGGAGCAAACACAAAGATGATGGAGCAAACACAAAGATGATGGTTCATCACAAAGATGATGGACCAAACACAAAGATGATGGAGCAAACACAAAGATGATGGAGCAAACACAAAGATGATGGAGCAAACACAAAGATGATGGAGCAAACACAAAGATGATGGTGCATCACAAAGATGATGGAGCAAACACAAAGATGATGGAGCAAACACAAAGATGATGGAGCGAACACAGAGATGATGGAGCGAACACAAAGATGATGGAGCAAACACAAAGATGATGGAGCAAACACAAAGATGATGGAGCAAACACAAAGATGATGGAGCAAACACAAAGATGATGGAGCAAACACAAAGATGATGGAGCAAACACAAAGATGATGGAGCAAACAAAAAGATGATGGTGCAAACACAAAGATGATGGAGCAAACACAAAGGTGATGGTGCGAACACAAAGATGATGGAGCGAACACAAAGATGATGGTGCGAACACAAAGATGATGGTGCAAACACAAAGATGATGGAGCAAACACAAAGATGATGGAGCAAACACAAAGATGATGGAGCAAACACAAAGATGATGGAGCAAACACAAAGATGATGGTGCAACACAAAGATGATGGAGCAAACACAAAGATGATGGAGCAAACACAAAGATGATGGTGCAAACACAAAGATGATGGAGCAAACACAAAGATGATGGAGCAAACACAAAGATGATGGAGCAAACACAAAGATGATGGAGCAAACACAAAGATGATGGAGCAAACACAAAGATGATGGAGAAAACACAAAGATGATGGAGCAAACACAAAGATGATGGACCAAACACAAAGATGATGGAGCAAACACAAAGATGATGGTGCATCACAAAGATGATGGTGCAACACAAAGATGATGGAGCAAACACAAAGATGATGGTGCAAACACAAAGATGATGGAGCAAACACAAAGATGATGGAGCAAACACAAAGATGATGGAGCAAACACAAAGATGATGGAGCAAACACAAAGATGATGGAGCAAACACAAAGATGATGGTGCAAACACAAAGATGATGGTGCAAACACAAAGATGATGGTGCAAACACAAAGATGATGGAGCAAACACAAAGATGATGGAGCAAACACAAAGATGATGGTGCAAACACAAAGATGATGGAGCAAACACAAAGATGATGAAGCAAACACAAAGATGATGGAGCAAACACAAAGATGATGGAGCAAACACAAAGATGATGGTGCAAACACAAAGATGATGGAGCAAACACAAAGATGATGGAGCAAACACAAAGATGATGGAGCAAACACAAAGATGATGGAGAAAACACAAAGATGATGGTGCAAACACAAAGATGATGGAGCAAACACAAAGATGATGGTGCAAACACAAAGATGATGGAGCAAACACAAAGATGATGGAGCAAACACAAAGATGATGGTGCAAACACAAAGATGATGGAGCAAACACAAAGATGATGGAGCAAACACAAAGATGATGGAGCAAACACAAAGATGATGGAGCAAACACAAAGATGATGGAGCAAACACAAAGATGATGGAGCAAACACAAAGATGATGGTGCAAACACAAAGATGATGGAGCAAACACAAAGATGATGGAGCAAACACAAAGATGATGGAGCAAACACAAAGATGATGGAGCAAACACAAAGATGATGGAGCAAACACAAAGATGATGGAGCAAACACAAAGATGATGGAGCAAACACAAAGATGATGGAGCAAACACAAAGATGATGGAGCAAACACAAAGATGATGGAGCGAACACAAAGATGATGGAGCAAACACAAAGATGATGGAGCGAACACAAAGATGATGGAGCAAACACAAAGATGATGGAGCGAACACAAAGATGATGGAGCGAACACAAAGATGATGGAGCAAACACAAAGATGATGGAGCAAACACAAAGACGATGGAGCAAACACAAAGATCCATTCTAAAAAATGCTGGGTTGTTCCAACCCAAATTTGGGTCAAATGTGGACAAATCCAGCCATTGGGTTACATTTTTAAATGACATTTTTAACCCAACGGTTGGGTTTTTCTACATTTGACCCAAATTTGGGTTAAAACAACCCTGCATTTTTTAGAGTGTGTGTAAACATGCAATTTCCTCATTACTAAAGAACATCTGCACGGGACCGTTTGAGCGACACGATCCTGTTTGTTTCATGAATCTCTCAGTGTGATGAAGTGTGGAACAGATAAAAACTATATTAGACGTTACAGCAAACACACAGACACGCGCTGCTTCTCCCTCTGTGTGTGAGGAGTGTTTGCATAAGCTGTTTTTGCTGCTGTGACTTTAAGACTTTAATTCAGGGTTGGGCAGAAATCCCTGACTCTCAGTTCATGAATTTGAATTTGAATAGAATTGGCCACAACACACCAGATGATGAAATGGATTGTGCATTGCAATGACAGGAAGAATAATTTACTGAATTCGCAAAAAAAAAATTCAGCAGAATTAGTTCAACACAACAACAAAATGTGCCAGAATAGAAAATGTATTAGTCTAAGCTGTTTCTGCTTGAAAAAATAAATAAATAAATATATATATATATATATATATATATGTATAAATGACATATAAAATATATAAATTATTTAGTAATAAAGTATAGTATATACATTTATAATAACTAAATGTATATATATACAAATTAATAATAAATGTATATATTATATGATATAAATTATATAATAATAATGAAATTATATATATATAATTTCTTTTGTAGTATATAAATATATAATATATATTAATGAAATTTTATATATATATATATATAAGAATACATTTCTTTATGCATATTTTAAGTCTATGCAAACCGAACATTTTTTAATAATATTTCCTGTTTGTTTATTTGTTAATTTTTATCTTTTTATTAAAATTTTCTTTATACATGTATAGATAGATAGATAGATAGATAGATAGATAGATAGATAGATAGATAGATAGATAGGGTGGCATTTCAAACATTGATTTTTAATATAATCTAATGTTTGTGAAAATACTACATGTATAATGTGATGACTTTTTTATGGGCTTACCGCTATTTATCTTTGAAATAAAGTATGATACGACCTGTTTAACGCCCTCCTCTGAGAGGAAACGCACCAGCAGGGTTTGAATCTCCAGTTTTAGCTAGCCGTGTGTGTTTTTGAAGACTTCCAGCATGTTGTTTGGGGGTTCAGTGTGTTCTCAGGTTGTTTTGTCAGATATAGAAAAGGCTCACAGGAGGAAAGCTCAGTTCTGAGCGTCACAACACCCGGGGAGCCTGTTCAGAACGTGAAGAGCTGGAGTAGTTGCATAACCACCTGTGTCTGTGTGTGTGTGTGTGTGTCTGTCTATGTGTGTGTGTGTGTGTGTCTGTCTATGTGTGTGTGTGCATGTTTTTCTATCCCGGTGGGGACTTAAACCTGAATGCACACAGACTCATGGGGACTCGTGTCACTGTGGGCCTAAATTGAGGTCCCCATGGGTAAACACGCTTATAAATAATACAAAATTATTATTTTTTTATTGTAAAAATGCAGACTGTCTCCTGTGATGGGTAGGTTTAGGGGTCGGGATAGTGTGTGTGTGTGTGTGTGTGTGTGTGTGTGTGTGATGGGTAGGTTTAGGGATAGGGTTAGTGTAAGGGGACAGAATATACAGTCTGTACAGTATAAAAACCATTACGTCTATGGAGAGTCCTCACAAAGGTAGTAAACCAGTGTGTGTGTGTGTTTCTCTGTGTGTGTGTGTGTGTGTGTGTGTGTGTGTGTGTGTGTGTGTGTGTGTGTGTGTGTGTGTGTGTGTGTGTGTGTGTGTGTGTGTGTCAGTCTGTCTCTGTGTCTGTGTGTATGTCTTGTCTGTGTGTGTGTGTGTGTGTGTGTGTGTGTGTGTGTGTGTGTCTATGTGTGTTTTTGTCGTGTCTGTCTCTGTGTGTTTTTGTCGTCTGTGTGTGTGTGTCTATGTGTTGGTTTGTCGTGTCTGTGTGTGTGTTTATGTGTGTGTCTATGTGTGTTTTTGTTGTGTGTGTGTCTATGTGTGTTTTTGTCGTGTCTGCCTGTGTGTGTGTATCTGTCTGTGTGTGTGTGTGTGTGTGTGTGTGTGTTTGTCGCGTCTGCGTGTGTGTGTGTGTGTGTGTGTGTGTGTGTGTGTGTGTGTGTGAGTGTGTGTCTCTCCTCTGAGGCTTGTAGGAAACTCTTCTCTCAGCATGGCAGGTGCCCGTGAGAAACAGAGTTAGTATGCTTGTCTTTAGCGAGACGCTTCAGAGCGCTCATTTTCCAGTGATATGAAACGGAGAGCGGCGTCTCGGTTAGCATCTCCCCACAGACCAGAGCAAGGCAACAACACACAGCCGAGGATAAAAGCCTGTGCGAGAGAGAGTGTGTGTTTGCGTGGATGACAGAACCGGCGGCCTGTAACTCATCCTCCGCTCAGCTTTGAAACGGATCTGTGTGTCAGAACAGACGCGGATCGACGCTAATGAGCCGATGACGTGCGCAGAAACACGTGATCCCCGTGCCAGGCGCTTCAGTGAGGAAACACGACAGCTCATTGTCATGCAGTAAAGCCTGAAGAAATGATACTTCTTAATTATGTGCAGAAACTCATCTGTTGCTTTTCTCGTTGATATCGAAATCTCAAGGGTTGCTATACGAAGTAACTGATTTAAATGAAACAAATAACAAGTCCCATGTTTGAGTTTATTTTTAGTTAGTGCATGCATGTTTTAGTTTGTTTAAAATGTATATCTTGAGTAATTTCTTATTTTAAGCATGAAGTGACACTTAGATTTATGCTTAAAACAAGAAAAACATTTTGCATTGAGGCAAAAAAAAAATTGAATTCAAGAAACTCTCAAGTCTTTAATTTCTAAAGTAAATTAAGACTGAATGAACTAAATTAAGATAATTAATTATACACTACCGTTCAACATTTAGATTTTTATTTAAAGTTTTTTCTGCTCACCAAGGGTCAATTTATATGATAAAAAATACTGTAAAAATGTGAAATATTATTGCAATTTAAAATAGCTGTTTTCTATGTGAATATACAGTAAAATGTAATTTATTCCTGTGATCAAAGCTGTATTTTCAGCATCATTACTCCAGTCTTCAGTGTCACATGATCCTTCAGAAATCACTCTAATATGAGGATCTGACGCTCAAGAAACATTTATGATTATTATCAATGTTGAAAACATCTGCTTCAGATTTTTGAGGAAACCGTGTTACATTTGTTTTTAAGGATTCTTCAATCAATTTAATGCATTATTTATGCATTTAAATGCTTATTTCTGGAAACTTTTATTGTCCTTTTTGGAGCTTTACTGCACTTAGTAACTGTAAATGCATTTGTTACAGTATATTGGACAAATAAACATTCTTTAAAATTCATATTGATTTGGAATGGCATGAGAGTGAATAAATGATGAGAGAAGTCTAGTATTTGGGTGATAATCTGCTGTTTTCTGGTAAGGAGCATTAGTGGTGCTCACACTGATGTTTGAGAAGCTGTAAAGTCTCGACGCTGCATGAATCCTGAAGATTGTCTATAAAGCAGGTTCTTCACTGACACACGGGTGGCTCAGCTCTCTAAGACATGAAGCAAGGTCAAAGGTCGGCGGTCTCCGTAATCTTCTTAAACCTCTGAGACGAAGCCTTCATCTCAAGAGCAGTCTCTGTCGGTCTGTGGTCCTGATCTCCTGTGGGAGAACACAAAGATGGAACATCCAGGGCGATAAGAAACTGTCAGCTGCTAAAAGGCAATTTGCTGATGTGGGGTGTTGAAAACTGATCCACGGGAAGGACTGAATGATGCTTATCTCCTGAATGACAGGCAGAGAAAAACCTTGTGAGTTGCTTATACACTGACAGCATTTTAACACACCAGGACTGCGCTCTCATCACATGCTTTTGCAAAAGGTAGAGAGCATAATTATGTTGCTTTCACTGCAAGAAATACCATTTTTGTCTAATTTTAAAGTGCCCCTATTATGCTTTTTCGTATATTAGCTTTCATGTGGTGTATAGTATGCCTGTTTATGAATGTAAAAGGTCTGCAGTTTCAATGATCAAAGTGCACAACGAATAATGTTATTGTCTCCCAAAAAAAAAAAATCGATTCTGAACTGCTGAAACGAGTCGTCAGCGATTCTAGTCTCACTTCCTGTTACATACCTATGTAACAATGTAATACATTTGCTTAAAGCCAGCCTGTGATCTTTATTGGCTGCCAGGGAACGATGTCTATTTTTCCCCCGCCCTCAAACACTGTAGTTGTAGCTGAAACTGGAAGAGACCAATCACAACAGACTGGGCCATCTGACCAATCAGAGAGTAGACCATTCAAAACAGACTGGGCCATCTGACCAATCAGAGAGTAGACCATTCAAAACAGACTGGGCCATGATTTGACCAATCAGAGAGTTGACCAATCACAACAGACTGGAACATCTGACCAATCAGAGAGTAGACCAATCACAACAGACTGGGCCATCTGACCAATCAGAGAGTAGACCAATCACAACAGACTGGGCCATCTGACCAATCAGAGAGTAGACCAATCACAACAGACTGGGCCATCTGACCAATCAGAGAGTAGACCAATCAAAACAGACTGGGCCATCTGACCAATCAGAGCAGAGTAGACCAATCACAACAGACTGGGCCATCTGACCAATCAGAGCAGAGTAGACCAATCAAAACAGACTGGGCCATCTGACCAATCAGAGCAGAGTAGACCAATCACAACAGACTGGGCCATCTGACCAATCAGAGCAGAGTAGACCAATCACAACAGACTGGGCCATCTGACCAATCAGAGCAGAGTAGACCAATCACAACAGACTGGGCCATCTGGCCAATCAGAGAGTAGACCATTCAAAACAGACTGGGCCATCTGACCAATCAGAGAGTAGACCATTCAAAACAGACTGGGCCATCTGGCCAATCAGAGAGTAGACCAATCACAACAGACTGGGCCATCTGGCCAATCAGAGAGTAGACCAATCACAACAGACTGGGCCATCTGACCAATCAGAGAGTAGACCAATCACAACAGACTGGGCCATCTGACCAATCAGAGAGTAGACCAATCACAACAGACTGGGCCATCTGACCAATCAGAGCACATTAGACCAATGACAACAGACTGGGCCATCTGACCAATCAGAGAGTAGACCAATCACAACAGACTGGGCCATCTGACCAATCAGAGCACATTAGACCAATGACAACAGACTGGGCCATCTGACCAATCAGAGAGTAGACCAATCACAACAGACTGGGCCATCTGACCAATCAGAGCAGAGTAGACCAATGACAACAGACTGAGCCATCTGACCAATCAGAGCAGAGTAGACCAATGACAACAGACTGGGTCATCTGACCAATCAGAGAAGAGTATACCAATCACAGAGCAGTGTGTGTGTGTGTGTGTGTGTGTGTGTGTGTGTGTGTGTGTGTGTGTGTGTGTGTGTGTGTGTGTACTGTATATACAGAAAATTTGTGGAAAAGTAGTACTTCTTTTGGCCAAGTTACACTGCAAACATGTGTTTTACCTAATATTTCTGTTGTTTTTACCTAAACGGTTAAGTTGTCATCATAGCAACAAATTAATGTCAATCTCCATCAGAATCAATTGCATGTGTGGCGCTGAGCCGTTGCTTTTGAAGACCTTTCCAAACCAGTTGCTTACGAGGTTCCGGCTCAGTGGGCAGACTGGGTTTTGGAGCGGAGCTGGTGTGTGTGAGAGACACAGCTGGCACACGAACTGCTGCAGACAGCCAAAAACACCAGCGTTCATCATCATCTTTATTACACCTCACGCCTCACAAAAGAGAAATGTGGGAGAGAAAGATAGAGAGACAAGTGAACAAGAGAGAGCAGATAGAAAACACAAAGTGAAACAGAGAGATAAACACAGATACATTTATCTGAAGAGAAAAGAGAGAGAGTAGGGAATGGAGAACAAACGGGCAGAGAAAGATGAATGGAGGGAGGAAAGATGATAAAATGAGTGCCAGCTTAAAGCGGAGGGATATTTCAGAAGGGATCATGACCTCAGATCTTCAGGCTCTCCTGTGAACAAAGATGGTTAACTGGGAACGTTCTCAGAAAGTCATGAACAAACGTTCTTCCTGTAACGTTAATGTAACGTTCATTCAAAGTTATGTGGTCTTTAATGATGTTTTCGAAATAGTAGCACAAAAACGTTTATACGGCATTTTTTCTGAAATGTTTTAGTTGGGCATTTGTCCCAAATTCATCCCATAACATTTGCTAAATGTTACGCTACTTGTTTCTGAATGTTTAGAGAACATTCAAAAGTAACATTCTCATAATGCAGGAATTTACCAGACGATAAGGATTATGGTTTTCAAACAATCAAGAAAAAACTAGTCTTGTCAATCAATTAATCATGATTAATCGCATCTAACCTATATATATATATATATACATTATAAACACACATATATATATATCTTTTTTTTCTAGTTCTATCAAATCATATATATATATGTACACACACACACACACACACACATATATATCTTTTTTTCTAGTTCTATCAAATCATATATATATATATACACACACACACACACACATATATATCTTTTTTTCTAGTTCTATCAAATCATATATATATACACACACACACACACACATATATATATATATATCTTTTTTTCTAGTTCTATCAAATCATATATATATACACACACACACACACACACATATATATCTTTTTTTCTAGTTCTATCAAATCATATATATATATACACACACACACACACATATATATCTTTTTTTCTAGTTCTATCAAATCATATATACACACACACACACACACACATATATATATATCTTTTTTTCTAGTTCTATCAAATCATATATATATATACACACACACACACACACACATATATATCTTTTTTTCTAGTTCTATCAAATCATATATATATATATATATATATATACACACACACACACACACATATATCTTTTTTTTCTAGTTCTATCAAATCATATATATATATATATACACACACATATATATCTTTTTTCTAGTTCTATCAAATCATATATATATATATATATATATATATATACACACACACACACACATATATATCTTTTTTTTCTAGCTCTATCAAATCATATATATATATACACACACACACACACATATATATCTTTTTTTTCTAGCTCTATCAAATCATATATATATACACACACACACATATATATATCTTTTTTCTAGTTCTATCCAATCATATATATATATATATATATACACACACACACACACACACATATATATATATATATATATATATATATATATATATATATATATATATATATATATATATCAAGATTAATCGATTTGATAGCACTAGAAAAAAAACTGTGTTTTGAACATTCTGAGAATATTCATAAAGAACATTAATGGTAACATTATCAAAACCTTCTTAGAACATATTTTTATTAGCTGGGATTGTCGTCGCCGTGAAACAGGAGATGAGATTTGATTAATTTATCGTGTGTGTGGCGTGCTAAAATGAATGACTGTGCTGTATATGTTTATAAAGCATGGATACAGTCTCAGATTGTCTTCAATAGGGTGAGGAATCCAATTTTCTGCTCTTCAAAACAAATAAAAAAAGCCATTAAAGGTCTCAGTTGTTGGCAGAGAGAATGCATTAGTCACAAAGTCGAGGTTCAGGGCCAGAGACTGCATTCCTGTGGCTTTTCCCAGCCGACTGGGGGATGTCGACCCGTAACCAGCTGTAATATGCGATAAAATTTCATACGCATGCAGAGTTTAGCGCCGCTGCTAGTTTGTGTCGTTTCTGCCGCTGTAATTTAATCTACTTAATCTTTAGTGTACTTGATGACTTAGCTGTAGGACGCTAGAGATGCTCAATTGACTTAATCGTTGTTGTCACTGGAGTCATTTGAATGTTTTATATTAATCACGTGATGTTTTTATTGCGCCCTCTGCAGGACAGGTGACGTATTACAGCCACAGGTGTTTCACATGCTCTTTAGCCCAATGTTTTTGTGCATGTTCCTGTTATGTCACTTCTATCTTAACTGTGTCAACAAGAAACCTAATTTTCCAACCCATATTTGTAATAATGTGACATTTCTGAGGGAAACTGGTTACAATGATTTCAGTGATCTGGACCAACCTTGTTTTCGCTGACTCTCTTTTCTTTAAATATCTGCCTCGCTCTTCAAAAACGAGTAAATAAATAAAAGGTCTGTCAGATGGCTCTTCAAGTGAAGCGGAGTACTGGAGAAACAGATGAAGCACGTCTTTCTGTCATCTTTACACCTGTTTACTCTGCAGATGTACTCTACATGCTTGTTTATGTGTATAAAAGCATACGGCTGTAAAGACACTGTACCTTTTGCCTAGAGAAAAGCCCCACTCGTCCATCACCAGCTTTGATTTTACTGACAAAACAGTCATATTACAGTCATATTTTACTCTTTATATGAGCACATGGTAATCATCAATCAAAATATATCGAAATACAAAAATGCACAATATGTATCATGGCTAGTGACAATATGCGTTGTGCATAGTTGAAAATTAATGAAAATTACTGTGTGAGAAAAATTCAAGTTTTCAGAGTTTTAGTGTCAGAACTACATTAAACTATGTGGTAGATTTTTTCCCGAAACCTATACGCACCTGGAATCTTCTGATTACCTGCGTCTACAATCGACACTTAATAAATATCTACAATCGACACCCACTAATCTTTATCTAGCTCTTGCGTCTACAGTCGACATCTGGCCTCGAGTTCCTGTTCCCTAACTTACTTGCTTCTCTATAGTCTTGCTGTGCAGCGATAATACACACACAGACTTCAGCAAATGTCCTCTAAATGCTTTAAAGGGTTAGTTCACCCAAAAATGATGTCATTAATGCCTCTCCCTCATGTCGCTCCAAGCCCGTCAGACCTCCGTTCATCTTCAGAACACAGTTTAAGATATTTTAGATTTAGTCCGAGAGCTTTCTGTCCCTCCATTGTAAATGTGTGTACGGTATACTGTCCTTGTCCAGAAAGGAAATAAAGACATCATCAAAGTAGTCCATGTGACATCAGTGGGTTAGTTAGAGTGTGTTGAAGCATCGAAAATACATTTTGGTCCAAAAATAACAAAAACTACGACTTTATTCAGCATTGTATTGTCTTCCGGTTCTGTTGTGGATCCGCGTTCAGTGCCGCCGCTGACGTGTGTCTGGTGTGTGTGTCTTGTGTGTGTGTGTGTGTGTGTGTGTGTATTCTGGTTCTGTTGTGGATCCGCGTTCAGTGCCGCCGCTGACGTGTGTCTGGTGTGTGTGTGTGTGTGTGTGTGTGTGTGTGTGTGTGTGTGTGTGTGTGTGTGTGTGTGTGTGTGCAGGGCCGTAGCTAGAGGATTCGGGGCCCCCTGAAAAAATATTGATGTGGGCCCCCACCACCCTCATCATATACTGTACAATAGCTGAACATGGAGGCCCACATACCAGAAGATGGTGATGTTGTTGTAAAACCTTTATTTTAAAAGTTAAATGTTTATATAAAAATTACAACTAATAAAAAAAGCAAGAAATTGTTAAATAATAATAAAACCAAATTTTAAAAAGTAATAAATGTTTCCCCCTTCAGTCTGTTATAATTCATTAATCAAAAAGTAAACATTTAAAAAATTTACAAGAATGCAGTCTAATTCAAAAAATAAAAGCATTCATTGTCTTATTTTTTAATAAAGATAATATGGAACTGGTAATATTATTAAATAAAGCGAATAGGCTACATTTATTCATCCAAGTGCAGTGTGTTTTATTCGTGTTTTCTCGATGTTTTAAATATCATCAGCCGGCAGGTCAGATGCATAATGCAATGCGTCGTGACTCGTGTAATTTTTTTAAAACTCTATTTACAATAGTGTAAAAAGACAGGAATTTATAACAATATATAACAGGTCTTTAAGAACGTCTTGATCGACTGGGATACAACCACTCTCCTTGCCTCTCTCTCCGTCTTTTCCTGGCATTTCTGGTTCCCTGATTTATGTTTTCTTCAGTCTTCTTCATATTTTTCAGTCAGTCAGTCTCCTGCTCTTCCACCAAGTTCATCGTTAACTTCAGGCTGCCGCCTCAACTCTGATTGGTTCTGTTCACGAGCTGGGGCGGGACTTACAATTTTATTGGGTCCATCTGATGTTTGTCACTGACTCTGACTGAATAATTAATAAATACTTTAGGTCGGACTAAACCATTTTTATGGAGGTAAGAGAAGCAGATATTTGGAAAAATATTTACCCAAATTGCACGTTTTTGTGGTTTTCATTTAAATCTCAGGCATACAACTAATATAAATATTAGAATTATTCATACAACAGGGGCCTAAATAGTATAACTGCTGGATTCTGTGGGGCCCCCTGGGCAGCGGGGGCCCCTGTAATTGTCACCACCTTTCACCCCACTAGCGACGGCCCTGTGTGTGTGTGTATTCTGGTTCTGTTGTGGATCCGCGTTCAGTGCCGCTGCTGACGTGTGTCTGGTGTGTGTGTGTGTGTGTGTGTGTGTGTGTGTGTATTCTGGTTCTGTTGTGGATCCGCGTTCAGTGCCGCCGCTGACGTAAGACGCTGCTGACGTGTGTCTGGTGTGTGTGTGTGTGTGTGTGTGTGTGTGTGTGTGTGTATTCTGGTTCTGTTGTGGATCCGCGTTCAGTGCCGCTGCTGACGTGTGTCTGGTGTGTGTGTGTGTGTGTGTGTGTGTATTCTGGTTCTGTTGTGGATCCGCGTTCAGTGCCGCCGCTGACGTAAGACGCTGCTGACGTGTGTCTGGTGTGTGTGTGTGTGTGTGTGTGTGTATTCTGGTTCTGTTGTGGATCCGCGTTCAGTGCCGCTGCTGACGTGTGTCTGGTGTGTGTGTGTGTGTGTGTGTGTGTGTGTGTGTATTCTGGTTCTGTTGTGGATCCGCGTTCAGTGCCGCCGCTGACGTAAGACGCTGCTGACGTGTGTCTGGTGTGTGTGTGTGTGTGTGTGTGTGTGTGTGTGTGTATTCTGGTTCTGTTGTGGATCCGCGTTCAGTGCCGCTGCTGACGTGTGTCTGGTGTGTGTGTGTGTGTGTGTATTCTGGTTCTGTTGTGGATCCGCGTTCAGTGCCGCCGCTGACGTAAGACGCTGCTGACGTGTGTCTGGTGTGTGTGTGTGTGTGTGTGTGTGTGTGTGTGTGTGTATTCTGGTTCTGTTGTGGATCCGCGTTCAGTGCCGCTGCTGACGTGTGTCTGGTGTGTGTGTGTGTGTGTGTGTGTGTATTCTGGTTCTGTTGTGGATCCGCGTTCAGTGCCGCCGCTGACGTAAGACGCTGCTGACGTGTGTCTGGTGTGTGTGTGTGTGTGTGTGTGTGTATTCTGGTTCTGTTGTGGATCCGCGTTCAGTGCCGCTGCTGACGTGTGTCTGGTGTGTGTGTGTGTGTGTGTGTGTGTGTATTCTGGTTCTGTTGTGGATCCGCGTTCAGTGCCGCCGCTGACGTAAGACGCTGCTGACGTGTGTCTGGTGTGTGTGTGTGTGTGTGTGTGTGTGTGTGTGTGTATTCTGGTTCTGTTGTGGATCCGCGTTCAGTGCCGCTGCTGACGTGTGTCTGGTGTGTGTGTGTGTGTGTGTATTCTGGTTCTGTTGTGGATCCGCGTTCAGTGCCGCCGCTGACGTAAGACGCTGCTGACGTGTGTCTGGTGTGTGTGTGTGTGTGTGTGTGTGTGTGTATTCTGGTTCTGTTGTGGATCCGCGTTCAGTGCCGCTGCTGACGTGTGTCTGGTGTGTGTGTGTGTGTGTGTGTATTCTGGTTCTGTTGTGGATCCGCGTTCAGTGCCGCCGCTGACGTAAGACGCTGCTGACGTGTGTCTGGTGTGTGTGTGTGTGTGTGTGTGTGTATTCTGGTTCTGTTGTGGATCCGCGTTCAGTGCCGCCGCTGACGTAAGACGCTGCTGACGTGTGTCTGGTGTGTGTGTGTGTGTGTATTCGGGTTCAAATAAATATGGCTGGGCAAAAACATGCAAGTCTTCCTCTGTGTGGAAATCCTTAGACATGTTTGCGAAGATTGTTTTGTTTCCAGCGTGCGTCTCCCTCAGACTGTAAACGAAGCTCGGGCGCACCAGACACACACACACACACACACACACACACACACCAAACACACGTCAGCAGCGTCTTACGTCACACACACACACACACCAGACACACGTCAGCAGCGTCTTACGTCACACACACACACACCAGACACACGTCAGCAGCGTCTTACGTCACACACACACACACACACCAGACACACGTCAGCAGCGTCTTACGTCACACACACACACACACACACCAGACACACGTCAGCAGCGTCTTACGTCACACACACACACACACACACACACACACACACACCAGACACACGTCAGGGGCGTCTTACGTCACACACACATACACACACACACACACACACACACACCAGACACACGTCAGCGGCGGCACTGAACGCGGATCCACAACAGAACCAGAATACACACACACACACACACACCAGACACACGTCAGCGGCGGCACTGAACGCGGATCCACAACAGAACCAGAATACACACACACACACACACACCAGACACACGTCAGCAGCGGCACTGAACGCGGATCCACAACAGAACCGGAAGACAATACAATGCTGAATAAAGTCCTAGTTTTTGTTATTTTTGGACCAAAATGTATTTTCGATGCTTCAACACACTCTAACTAACCCACTGATGTCACATGGACTACTTTGATTATGTCTTTATTTCCTTTCTGGACAAGGACAGTATACCGTACACACATTTACAATGGAGGGACAGAAAGCTCTCGGACTAAATCTAAAATATCTTAAACTGTGTTCTGAAGATGAACGGAGGTCTGACGGGCTTGGAGCGACACGAGGGAGAGTCATTAATGACATCATTTTTGGGTGAACTAACCCTTTAATCACGGCCGGGAGATCTCAGACAATTCTATTGAGAAACCCACCAGTAAAACACAAATACAACAGTTTTTATAGAATAAGGAGGTATGGCAAAAATGACATGAAACATTACATATAATTTCCCCACAATTTGATTGGTGTTCATAAGCAAACCCTTCTGTTAGAGTTTCATTTCCCACATCTGTCTAGTTTCATTTTACCATATTTGTACTGTATACACTCACACAACCAAAGTCAAAGGTGTACGGCAACACAACATACAACATTCAAAAACACAGGACAGAACGTTTTAGTACATTATGTTTTAATGAGTTTAGCATGTTAGGCCTAAAAGAGAAATAAGGCTAGATGGTTAGTTTAATATACAGTTTAAAAATCCATCACAACTACTGTATATAATGTTGTATATAATGTATAATAATGCAACGGGGGAATATTTGTGTGTCCTGATAATGCTAAATATTTTATTTTACCTGTTAAAAGTGGCCTATATTATTTTAAATATATCTAGTCAGTGACAGAGCGCAAGCATATTCATAATCATCTGTATTTTCATCTCCAGAATCATGAATATTGTTATTCTGGTGTCTCTATTGTCCTGTGCTTTGGGTTTCAGCACCAAGTCCAAGACTATTCATTTACACACACAATGTCACACCAAATTTAGCATTTTAATCAACAGTATAATTTTTGTTAATCTTTTACCACGTCTTGGAGTATCGCAATAATATCGTATCTTGAGTTCAGTATGTATCGAATCGTGACGTGATGAGGGTATCGCTACACCCCGATCAATACCATAATATATATCAGATTACTGTATCTGATTCTATCACTAATGCACTTTTTGTAAGTTGCTGCTGTCGTGTTAAATGCGTTTGTGAGGGTATTTTACAGCGCTGTTCTTCTGCATCGGCGAGAGCCGCCGTCTGTTTAAATTCAGATGAAGTTTGGATAATAGATCTCAGACGGTTAACAACCACCCAGACAAATTGAGCTGCTCACCACTGATTTCTTATTCTCTGTGATATGAGCGAGAGCCAGAGGTCTTTTCTGCAGCATAATCTCAGCCAAAAGTACTGACAGCAAAACCATGTGGGTTGTGTCCAGTGAGTTATCGAAATCTGTTAATATTTCATTTAGGCAAAACTGGAGAGCTTTGCAGGAGTCCTGCTCGAACGGACATTATTCCTGGGTACCACGAGGTCTTAAAGGGGTAGTACACCCAAAAATGAAAATTCTGTTATGAATTATTCACCCTTATGTCGTTCCAAACCCGTAAGGCATTCATTCATCTTCGGATCACAAATGAAGATATTTGACCATTGACAGCGACGCAACACCACTTTCAAGCCCTAGAAAGGTAGTAAAGACATCATGACAGTAATAAATGTGACTCTAGTGGTTTAACCTCAATTTTATGAGTGCTTTGTTTGCGTAAAAAAAAACGAACAAACAGAATTTACCATTTTATTTACAAAATATTAATCTCCAATGCACTATGGATATTCATATTTTGTTACTCAACATCAAGTTAAATTTTAGACAAAATATTGACATTACTTTGTTTATTTTTGCATCACCAACGAAAATATTCCAGACTAATTCAAGGCAGTAACGCACTTCTGTGCAACAAACAAGTGCTGTTGGTTCAGTGACTCGCTCACAAACACTCATTTCATTCCTGGATGGATCAGTGTTTTAAATGAATCGGTTGAGTAAATGATTCAGTGACTCACTTCAAAAGACTCATTTCATTGCTGAATGAATCAGTGTTTTGAATGAAACGGTTGAGTAAATGATTTAGTAGCTTGTTCACAAAGACTCATTTCATTCCTGAATGAATCAGTGTTTTGAATGAATCGGTTGAGTAAATGATTCAGTGACTCGCTCACAAACACTCAATTCATTCCTGGATGGATCAGTGTTTTGATTTAATCGGTTGAGTAAATGATTCAATCGCTCACTTCAAAAGACTCATTTCATTCCTGGATGTATCAGTGTTTTGAATGAATCGGTTGAGTAAATGATTCTATGGCTCACTTCAAAAGACTCATTTCATTCCTGGATGTATCAGTGTTTTGAATGAATCGGTTGAGTAAATGATTCAATGGCTCACTTCAAAAGACTCATTTCATTCCTGGATGTATCAGTGTTTTGAATGAATCGGTTGAGTAAATGATTCAATGGCTCACTTCAAAAGACTCATTTCATTCCTGGATGTATCAGTGTTTTGAATGAATCGGTTGAGTAAATGATTCAGTGGCTCACTTCAAAAGACTCATTTCATTCCTGAATGAATCAGTGTTTTGAATGAATCTGTTGAGTAAATGATTCAGTGGCTCACTCACAAAGACAAATGGTTCCAGTGTGTTTGATTCAACGTCAAAACAACAAAAATGACAAGTTTCAAATCTCGGGTAAATGCGATTATCTTATGTTGTTGTGTTTATGCTGATCTTTTGTAGTTATGATAGTTTTGTTCTTGGTGTGTTAGGATAATCGAGTCTGTCAACATGATTGCTTTTCTCTCGATGCAAAGATTGTTCTGTTTTATGTGCAGTTTATATTCTCCTTTCAAAAAATCTGTTCTTTTCTAAAGGTTTGTTCAAGCTGTGGAGAATTTAAGCAGCATAATAAAGTAATTGCTTTACTGTTTAAATGGGCCGTATGACAGGAAAAAAACTACAGTTTGAGAAAAGATGACATGTTTTCACTGAATAGAATGATTGACAATCACTAGCAGTTCTATGATACTGTTAGACAAAATATTGAAATCAACAACAAATGGAAATAAATCTGTTTATCGTGCAGACGGAGCGAGTCAAATAAATCCTCTCACTGAACTGTATTACAGAAAAGGCTTGTAAGCTTTTTTCACAGGCTTTATCAGCAGCCAGAAAAGAGCCTGTCCTAAATTAAATTAATACTTCAATAAAATTCCCTAGGGACGCCTAGTCTGCAGAAAATCCTGCTTTTACGCCCTCTGAGAATGAAACTATGACTTAAACCAGAAAATATTGAGGAAATAATAATGTCAGACTGAAATAGCAAATGAATGTCCGCTAATTCACGAGGTCATTCAAATCTGTGCCGACATCGGATAAAACGATCTAAAGAGACGATTGGGAACCAATCAGGTTTTTCATCTATATCCATTATGTTCTTAAAGTCCCCCTGTGGTGTTTTTAATACGCTTTAAGACAAACCATGTGTAGATTCATAAGTCGACAGCATCGCTGAGTATTTCCTCCTTACAACGGCAGTGAACCAAAGACAGTCTCAAAAACACGGTTTGAAATCGCTGGTGTTTCTGACGTCACAAACGACCTTGTAACCAATCAGATCAACGTGTGATCGTCCACCAGTGGATCTCTGAGCTGAGTGAGTGAGTGGAGGCGGGGCTCATTTGCATATTCATAGAACCGCGTATACTAAATGAGGTAAGGGTGTCGAGTTACATTCAAGCTATTTCAAGGCATGAAGAACATTTTTCAAGGAAAAAACTTTTACATATGTAATTCTGGTGATCAAAGATGAGTTTTAAGGGATACAATTGATAACTACGGGGGGACTTTAATAGTCATATTTTAAAAAATATGGGAATAATCATCATATACTTAGAGTTTTGTGTTGTTTGGCTGCAATCAATCAAAAACATTAGTGCATTTTGCACTATTTAGCATCTGTAATTCAGTGAATGCCACATAATTAATATTCATGAGCTAAGCTGTTGCATAAGAAAAGTTACACTTTATATTTAGATAGTTCACTAACTCTCATTAATTTGCAACTACACTGTAATCCCGAACAGTATAACCTACTTATTAAAAATAAGTGAACTATACTCAAAACTGTGAAAAAGTTCATTCAACTTAAAACTTTTAAGTTTGTTCAACGATTTGGCCGTTTTAAGTTCCAGGAACTCAAATAAAATAAGTAAAACTTGATGTCATCGTAAATACCATAGCCTCACTTTTGCCTCTTGGTGGCGGTAATGAGCTTTATTGCGTTCCAATCTGCCAATTCAACAAAGAAGAGTCTCTAGTCTATTTTTTACAGTCTATGGTCTACACTCAAAAACATTTTAAAGCCTTTTTAAAAGATATACAAATTTCAATAGTAAAATTCCATCAATTTGAGTTTATTGATCCTTACATTTTAATTGAATTTATTAAAGATTGTTCAATTATTCAGTTAGAATATGTAAGGGTTATTCAATTCAATGGAATTTTACTATTAATTGAAATGCATAAATCTTAAAAATAAAATGTTTTAAGTATTCTCAATGCAATAGTGCATTGAGAATACTTTAAAACATACTAGGTAAAACTCTCCAAAACAGACTAGTCAACATGACTATCATGCTATGTCCGTTTATTTCATGTTTTACTCAAATGACTGTAAAAATAACAAAGGAGTAAAACCGAGTAAAACGAATTACCATAGCCATATTTTTGCCTCTTGGTGGCAGAAATGAGCTTTATTGAGTGCCAATCAATCTGCCTACGAAAAAGAAGAGTCTACTCGGCGCACTTTATTTATTTTTAAAAACATAACATACCAGGTAAAACTATCCAAAACACAACACACAACAAAGAGTCAACATATAAATGTCATGTCTGTTTATTTCATGGTTTACTCAAATGACTAAAAAATAACGAGAGTAATAATTCCCATTTGAAATCGAGCGCTCAGATTTGAACTTGGAAGCCCGCCATGTCATGCAGGAGTCGTTGCCTCAACGTGGTTCTGGAGAATCAGTTTCGTTCATCGTCGTCGTTTCTGTGTTTGCTGCGGTCTGTTTAGTGGCTATAATCTGGTAAGTACTTCTTAACTTAAAAAAAAAAAAAAAAGTTATTCAAGTAATCTGCATCAGAATGTGACAGAAAAGTCATCAAATTGAAACTATTTACTTGTTGGGTTTAGCTGATAGACCTAACGTTACTAAAATGATTAGGCCTAACGTTACGTTGCGATGTTATTTGTGGATTGATTTAACTAAATTTTAAACAATTAAGGGACTGAGTTGATTTATGTACGCAATCGCATCGCACGGATATTAATTTGTGGCACTGTTGGTTATCGCAGTTGCTTTTATTGAAGCTTTTCGGTTACAGAACCTAAATTGAAACAGGGAAAAAAAAGATTTAATCTTACTTGTTTTTTTTTAAACTGATGCTTAGAAGTAAATTAGCTGTAATCGAAGCCAAATTTTCTAAATTCTGAAATTGTTGTATTTGACATGTCTCTGCCTCACTATTAATTTGTGTTTTTATTTTCTATACAGGTTCAAACTTGTGAGACCAGAGCATAAGTGAGTAAAATTACAATTTGGAATTTGGGGGTGAAAATACATGACTAAAAGTATGCAGCATTTTAAAACTTCAACTGATTTTAGAGGTTGGCATAGCTCATAGTTTTCTCATGTCTTGTCATTTTAATGATTTGGATTTGAGTGATGGATTGGAAATGCAGGTTATGTGATTCCTCCTCACTTACTCGAGCACAGCTACTTCGGCATTATGGTTTGCAACATAGCCATTTTTCAAAGATTAGCCCTTTACCATGTCTCTATGACTCTTGCATTTGCACATTTGTTTCATTCAATGCACTAAAAATTCATGTATCACGATTTCATAATGAGAAGGATAAGCGGCATGTCTGTCAAGAAGTCCAGGTGGTGTACACATGTCCTTTATGTGGGTTCAAGCAGCCTTTTTCAGAGAAGAATCTTTTTGGGCATTTAAGAGGGCATTTGAGAAGTCATGAAATGGTAACATGTCCATATAAAAACTGTAGGTATACCACAAATGTTTACTCCTCATTTAATTCTCACAAAACCAGGGCCCATGGAGTAGATGTTAGTTCAGCTTGCTTGGACCTTTTTGAGGATGTAGTTGCTGCAGATGATGGCAGTTGTGCAGCTGCAGAGCCTCCATTTGAGGATCCTACTCAGTCTGAGGATGCAGACATGTTGGATATTGTTGACGATGTACAGTGTGACACAAGCCAATTAAAAGCGCAACTACAACGCAATTTAGCCTCTCTGTTTTTGAAGATGCAGGCTTTACTTCATGTGTCAGATATAGCTGCACAGGAAATAGTAGAACATTTGTGTCAGCTGTTTTCTTTGTCAAGGCCGCTGCTGAGAGAAGCAGTTAATGACGTATTACAGCGACATTGCTATACTGTGAGTGAAGCTGCTCTTGATGAAATTGTTAGTGTTGTTATAAACAGTAATGTTTTTGTCAGTGCAACCGCTAAAGGAGCAGAATTGTCCTCAAATAAGCGACGAAAAACCTATATTGAGAGAAATTACCCAATGGTAATGCCGTTTCAGTATGTTGTAGCACATGGGCGCACAGCTGTTTATGTCCCTATACTGCCTATGATTCAGTTGTTGTTTAAACATACTGATGTTCTTGACAGAATTAAAGAATCACATTCTTCACAAACTGATCAATACACAAGTCATCGAGATGGTTTGTATTTTCAAGAAAATAAGCTGTTATCAGAATCAGAGGAGTTTAAATTGCCGCTGCTGATTTACATCGATGATATAGAAGTTGCAAATCCATTAGGTACTTCGAGGAAAATACACAAACTCTGTGCGGTGTACTGGGTACTTGCTGATCTACCTAGTAAATACCGATCAGCTTTGCATGTCATTCAGCTAGCAGTGCTGTGTAAAGTTCCTGATGTCCAGAAATGTGGCTATGAGAGTGTGCTTGGCCCTTTAATGCAAGACATATGTACATTAGAACAAGATGGTGTGTTCATTGAGTCTCTTGGACAATCTGTTAAAGGCACTGTTCTTTTTGTTGCAGCAGATAATCTTGCAGCTCACGGATTGGCAGGCTTTGTACAGTCATTTCGTTCAGAGTATATGTGCAGATTCTGTCTGGCAACTCAAGACCAGTTTCAATCGCATGATGTGGCTGAGGGTGAATTCAGTCTGAGAACTAAGGTAACTCATGATCTGCATGTCCAGAATGTCTCCAGTAGAACTGGGGAAATTATTTGTGGTGTGAAAGAGGACTGTGTCTTAAAACAAAAGCTGCAGTATTTTCATCCAATCACTGGTTTCCCCCCTGATATTCTCCATGACCTCCTTGAAGGTATTGTGCCAGTAGAGTTGGCTTTATGCATTCAGAAAATGATTCGTCTGAAACACTTCACGCTTGATTATTTGAACAGGAAAATTGAATCGTTCTCATATCAGCATACAGATAAGGTTGATAAACCAAAGCCAATTTCCAAAACTTATACCACAAAAATGACAATAGGTGGTAATGGTCATGAAAATGCTGCATTACTTCGGCTACTTCCATTTATGGTTGGCAATGTTGTACCAGAGGGAGATAGTGCATGGGCAGTGTTAATGGAATTGAAAGACATTGTGGAGTTAGTGCTGTCTCCAACATTTACTGAAGAAATGATTCAGTATCTACAGAGTAAAATTAGGGACCACAGGCAAATTCTTCTTGAAGTATTTCCAGATTTTAAGCTTCGGCCAAAGCATCACTTCATCGAACATTACCCAGAGCTGATCAGATGTTTTGGACCTCTTGTACATTTATGGACCATGCGTTTTGAAGGCAAACACCGCTTCTTCAAACGGGTTGTGCATGATACACAGAACTTTAAAAATGTGCTGAAGACACTGGCAAGCAGACACCAACATATGATGGCTTACCATCTAAGTTCGCCAGCGTTCTTCAAACCACATTTGCAGGCATCAACTGTGACATCTGTTTTAGTTTCAACACTACCTGAAGTGGCAATACAGTATATTAAACAGAAGACTGATAGTAACACTATATACTGTGCATCTCGAATCACCATTGATGGGACAAATATTTCTACTGGGGAATATTTTCCTGCTGGTTATGAAGCAGGGTTACCTCAGTTTTGTAAAACTGAGTCAATCCTCCTTGTGAACGATCATGTGGCCTTCCTATGCAGGGAGCACAAGTCCCATTATATTGAACACCTAAGAGCTTTTAATCTGTGTTTAGGTGATATATCTGTTAAAACTATAACAGATTTGAGCGACACATCCCCCCTTTCTGCCTACAGCATAGAGGGCCAGTTGCTGTTGACGCCAAAGCGATTTCTGCCTTTACAATAAGGTAAAGATTTCTACATTATTTGGAAATCCATGTCCAGTCAATCTTGTTCGAAACTATATTTTTAACTTGTCTTTTACCTTGTTGTTTTGGTCTCATAGATGGCAGAATCACAAAAACTTTTACTGAGAGTTTACATTGCTCCTGACATCGCCCACAAGATTACCCTTTCTACACGACCAAGTACAGTAGAAGAGTTGATTACAGTGATCAAAGAGAAATTCAGACCTCTTCTTGATTTTGATTTCAGCCTCCAATATGAAGACCCAGATTTTGGGGGGCAACTCTGCTTTCTAACAGACATTTCAGAACTGCCAGAGAAGGCTGTATTGAAAGTACACCGATCTGAGACTAATGCTGGCTCAGCTGCAACTTCAGACACAGAAATTCTCACTTATGCCCCAGGACGCTTGCAGAGTTGGCCTGATGTGTTCCAAGTTCCTCAATTTTCATATGACGTCGAGCACACCCTAAATAGTGGAAATACGGCCTATCAAAACAATGGAAAGTTCTTAAAATTAACAAAAGGCCAAAAACATGACATTCTAGAAAATATGGCCAAGGCAATGCACAGCTTTAAGGCTTACCCCAGTGACAAAGAAGTAGCTAAAGCAGCTGAGGCTCTTATTTCTAAGCATCCCTGCCTCACAGAACCAGGAAGTCAATGTGGATGGTATGGCTGGAAGACAAGCTTAAAGTTTAAGATGGGCAACTATCGTACAAAACTCAGCAGATCTGGCTGTGAAGAGGTGGCTGTTAACTCGGGGAAGAGAAGCCAAAATAATCCAGAGAGTGAGTCTCCCCACTCCAACATCAAAAGAGCTCGTCGAGCTGAGGTAAACTACCTACCAAATTTTCCAAAAGGAGAGAGTGCTGAAAGCTTGGAACAACAAAGATTGCAAATAGTTGAGGAAGTGTCTAAGACCGAAAGAAGTCTTGGGCTGATAGAGAAACTCATGCAAAGTACATTTGCGCTGCGTCGCAAACAGATCGTTGTAGATAACCCATCACAACCAGTGAAGGAATTTTTGGAAAAGTGGCCTGCACTTCGTTTGGAATCTCAGGTAATTTTCTCAGTTGCTGTCTGTTAGATTCCATTTTTTGTGCATTTATGTGTGTCTGTTTCTTTTGTTTTCTTGTTTATTTTTAAATGTTATTTGTTTGAATGCTTGCTTTCAGATTGCTGCAGAATTCCACAGAATTACTAATATCAGCTTGAAAAACAAGTTCTATGCAGAACTGGACAACCATACTCCTCGACTGATTGCTGTTTACAGGCAGAAGGCTGCCCGTACTGGCAAAGCAGCAGAAGCACTGAGAAGCATCTTTAGTGCCTTTGATCTTGTGGTAAATGTTGTTAATTACATTTATAGTACAAGTTAATTGGTTAATGTGCACAAGTATTTTATCTGTTAATAGTTTAAACCTAGCTTTGAACTTTTTTCGCTTTAAATTTCTTCCCCTCTTTCATCTGTGCTTTTATCTCTATTTTTTTCTTTTTTCTTGCACCACTAAGACAGTTCTGTCTTTTTTCAGGATCACTACGATATTGACAATAGACGTACAGCTGCACTTCGAGCCCTCCCTGTCTACTTGCGCGAAGATGACTCTGTGTTTTTCAAGATGTGGAATGTAGGTTTTTATACATCTCGTTTGAATTTTAATGTTATTTATCTGATTATGCTCATGAAGTTCTCTCATGCTTTTCAGACTGAAGAGGTGGATGAGCCAGACATTGCAGATTCAGCTGTAGCTCTTGTCAGCATGGTGAATGGAGACTCGACTTCCACTGTTCAGTTTGACCCTGCTCGGATTGCTATTGTGCTGGAAGGTGACATTGTTCTAAGGGACATTTCCAGGTTGGCTGATGCTTTTCTTTTGATGTTTGGTTTGATATATGCATTACATCTCAACTACCCCAAAGAGCTGACACACACATTTAACTTCATCCAAAAAGTCTTACTGGGCTTGGATGACTCAAAGCCACTAACACCCAGATTGCTGAGTCTAAAAAATGAGCTACTAATTAAGGAGTAAGAGGAATGGATGTACGAGCTCTATACAATTTATTTTCTGTTCTTTTCAGTTGTTGTGAGTGACTACTGTAGTTGCCCTATTAAACACTGAGCTCAAGATTTATAATTTCCCAGTGAAGTGGAGAATTTCATTTTCATTTTAGTATTCATTGGGATTGCGTTACTGAAAGCCACTAGCACCCAGATTACGGTCTAAATTTTATTTTTACTGATTAAGAGATTTTCTGCATTTCTGGATGCACAAGAGACTGTTTATTGTATTTTATTTCACTTGTTGTGACTAATATTATTACAGTCTATTGTAATACTTATCTCAAATTTCTACATTTTCCAGAACACAGATTGTGTTCACTTAGTATTTACTGGGATTGCGTTACTGAAAGCCACTAGCACCCAGATTACGGTCTAAATTTTATTTTTACTGATTAAGAGATTTTCTGCATTTCTGGATGCACAAGAGACTGTTTATTGTATTTTATTTCACTTGTTGTGACTAATATTGTTAGTCTATTGTAATACTTCTCAAATTTTGAACACAGATTTTGTGTTAACTTAGTATTTACTGGGATTGCGTTACTGAAAGACTGCCCAGATTGCTGTTTAACAATTTTTTTTTACTTGTTAAAGAGTTTTTCTTGCATCTCTGGATGCACTAGTTTTCTACACCTTATCTGTCCTTTTCATTTGACTAATATAGTGACATTCTAATGTATACAGAGGTCTGTTATAATGCTGGCATGAACAGTGTAAAAACTTCTGAAATGTTTTAATGCATTATTATACATTTCTAAAATGTCTAGTTGTGAATTGTGACACTTTTGTTACATTTTCAGGTAATGGCAGTGACGCATGTTAATGCATCAGGTTTGAATTATTCCTTTTGCAAAATAAAACGTACTTTCATGTATGGAGTTTGAAATTGTCTTCCTTTCTAATGTTTAAGGAATAATATTTTGCTAATGTTCATTTTGAGGTCATATTTCTTGAAAATTAAGTATTATATTTATTTTTAAATGTATAACAAATTTAGTATTAATTTCTGATTAATAACAATAATTAATTAATTATTAATAATAACTAATTAATACATAGAAAAAGTTTATTAAAATAAATAATTTTGAGTTAATCTGCTCTATAGATTTAAGTGTAACTGACTTAAAACAATTAATTTTTATCAACTTAAAAGTTTTGAGGTAATTGCTCTATAGATTTAAGTGTAACTGACTCAAAACAATTAATTTATCAACTTAAAAGTTTTGAGGTAATTGCTCTATAGATTTAAGTGTAACTGACTTAAAACAATTAATTTTATCAACTTAAAAGTTTTGAGGTAATAAGTTTCCTCAAATATTTTGAGTTATCTTAACTTATCGGGGTTTACAGTGTACATGTCAACATCAGAGTGTTATAGGTTAGGCTTAGTAGAATAAGTTGACATGCACTTGCAAAGTTAGCAGATATTAAGCAGACTATAAAGACTGCTAGTTGACATGTAGTTGCAAAGAATAACAAGATAGAAATATACTCGTAGAAATATATAACACACAACCACCAACCATTGTGTAATGTTGGCACGAGTGGTAATGGATCTGGAAAAGGTGCAATGCCAAAAAGATAAAGCATCATTTCGGATGACCCATTTCACTCCCTGAACATCAGATGCATGATATTATGATGACATTCATATTGAATAAACCCATTTGAGTCCGTTGGAGTGTCAGATGGTGTGGGAGGAGACTGTTTATCAATATCAGCAAGCGCTGAACAGATTTAGGGTGACCAAACCTCATTCAGCAGACAGACTCGAGTGTGGGCGTTTTAGAGGAGTGCGTTGAATGAGGAAGTCTCTCACTTTAATCCGGGCACAATGCATGGATTTGTGCGACCCCCTCACAGGTAGGAGGGCGGCATTTGAAATCCTCTATTCTTCGAGGCTGTATAGTGAACCGGTGAGCACTGGAGCTCTAAAATGACTTTACCCACGATCCTATTCACCCCTGAACACCAGTGAATTCAGCTCTGCTTCACCTGTTCAGATTTTCCATTTACTGTACATTAGAAAGTCTGTCTGTCATTTACTTTCCTTCGTGTCGATTCAAACCCGTATGACTTTATCCGGGGGAAGAAAGTGCTAAAGAACAATGAAAGCAAGCGGCTGTCAAGATGGAGACATTAATCATAAATGTTCTCCGTAAAAGGGGTTTTCAAACTGGGCTCTGGAGGGAAAAGTTGCATAGGTGAAATATTCATGATACAATTTGAATTATTAAAAATAGTTTTGAATTAATAATTATTATTATTTTGGCTTTAGTACAATGATAATAAATGATGTATTTTTTTTAATATCACACTCACTGTTTTAGTGTAAACATTTGGGGTTGGTAAGATTGATAAAGAAGTCTCTTATTCGCATGCGTTTATTTGATCAAAAAACTGTCAAAATTGTGAAATATTTTCTATGTGAATATATAGTCAAGTGTAATTTATTCCTGTGATCATCATTACTCCAGTCTCCAGTGTCACATGATCCTTCAGAAATCACTCTAATATGATGATCTGATGCTCAAGAAACATTTTCTCAATATCTTCACCTTTGATGCAATTTAATGCAAGTCTTCCAAGGTATAGACGAGCTGCAAAAATTCTACAAAATATATTAGTTTGTGTTACCTGAAACAAAACGATATTTTAAACAACATTAAAACCGAATCCTTTAATTGGCACAAATCTTTTGCCTTCCATTTCAAACAAGCCAAACCCAAAGTTCAGCCTTCAGCCAACCTTTAGCTCGCACACAGCCTGTCGTTCCAGTAATCTCTATGAGGAATTCATGCAAACGAAGTGTGTCTAAATTCCGTCATCCCGTCTTTAGCGTGTGTCTCATCTCCATGTATCCGACCGCTAAATGGCAATTCCATCAATGGCCTGTCAGGGCCGAAGACGTGCGTCTCCGAGGGGAGTGAGGCTGCATTAATTATGATGCACGCAGGACTCGGAGCGACAGTTAATCTTTGTGGTCTTTGCTCCCGGAGACGCCACCCAGTTTAGAGCCAGGTCAAAGCCCTTGACCCTGGAACACACACGCGCATAAAGCCGGAGATCTGAATCCGCCGGGACAGGTTCTGATGTGCCCTCGCGGACGCTTTGCCCCGCTGAACTCTGGTTTGTACGTGCCAACATGCAGAATTCAGCCAAGTAAATGTGGGAAGTGTTCGCCGCGGACACAGATCGCATTTCCTGATAGTGTTAATGTTACACTAATGTTTAACACTGGAGCTCTTTCTGTGTTTACAGAGAGTCGACAGTGTTGCTTGTGCTGAACGCCTGCCAAAGGCTGTCTGAAATTAGTGTTAAGACACCGTTAATAATACAATTAGTTAAGGACTATACTGAAGATGTTATAAATGCACGTAATGCATATTTATGAACGTGGCTGTTTTCTAGAGGCTGAATATGTCTAAGCGATGACATGAACCCTTTCCTGCTGGAACGCATCAGAGATGAAGCTGTAACCGCAGATTAATTTGTGCAAACATGAGGCCTGAAACATCATATTCTGCATTCGGGCACAACGGTGGGTTTTTCCCATTCATTTTCTCCACAGGGATAAAGAGTTCAAAGCCATGAACCAATCAGCTTCTGCAGATTTCACTTTACAAATATTGTTTGTAGCAAAGCAAAACAAAACCCAAAAATGGTGAAAAAGGCTAAGTTACAAAACTGTGGACATAATGTCAAACAGGAAGACAACGAACCACGGTACATTGCAAGTAATGTAGCAAAAAAAAACATTTATATTGTTACAGTATAAAACAATTCATTTATAGATGTGAATTGTAAGTGTGAAATGCAATTACAAAATTGCATTAAAATATTTTACAAATGCTATAAATTAATAGTTTTACAGTAAAAAGGTTGATTTATAGTCTTGAATTGTAAATATGAAATGCCATAAATTGGAAGTGTAATTCAAAATTGTCAAATATATTTGTTTGTATTTGATATTTTGCATAAAATTTCTTTACAAATGCTATATAAATCAATAGTTTTACAGTGTAAAATTGAAGTTTAATGCAAAATAGATAAATAATGCAATTTTTTTTTCATTAAATGTTCAATAAATTGCATTTTAGATTTGTAATACGTTTGAAAAGTTGCTTAAGATTTTACATAGACTGATTCAATTACATAATGTGATATGTTTCATGGGACATCTGAACTTTAGGATTATGGGCAATCAATGTAGTTTTTCTCCAGCTATTATATATCTTAAATAAAGTCATAATCAGACAAAATGTTGTCTTCTACAGAAGCACATATGATAACTAAACAACCTTAGAGCTCATAGTAGGTCCGTGTGAAATTGTTTGTACATTATGTTTAAAAAAAATCTATTTCTGTGAATGGGTTTTTTACTTTATAGTGTAATTCATAACACAAGTATGTGTTGCATTCTCATTGTTATATAGTAAACATAAGTATAAAACGTTAGAGCATGGCATTATCTATGCTTAGGTCATGTGTTTGATTCCCAACATATGCATTAACTTTATGCAACTTAAGTCACTTTTGCGTATACTTAAAACCCCTTAAGTTGCACCATAGCCATTACATATTTAAAACAGTAATATCCTATACTAAACCTAAACTAATATTGACAAACTATATATCATTCGAAAGCTTACAATCTGTAGTTTTCATATGTGGTGATTGCTTTTCAAAATAAATTTCCGAAGATCCGTAATCTATCAATTTGCAACAAGAATATTTTCATACTCCTAAGGCGTGTTCAGACCTTTATTTTGAAATAGTGATGAACATGAAAATCATGAAAGAAGGATAGAAACCTCAGTTTGTTTTCATGTCAAGAGTTCAAAAGATAACATCCATTCGTTTGTTTTAGAAAAAAAGTTATGAAAATGTTTTAAATATAAAGAAAAAAATGATAGATTCTCCATTTGTGATGTGGCAGCGAGCTATAACGCACATGCGTGTTATTTTTATGTGATTATTAGAGGTTGAATTCATATCAAAATATGCCAAACTTCCAATACTACTTCTGAATAGGATGCCTACTTCATAAATTGTATGAAAATTGTGGAAATAATGCTTCAGATCACTCAAAACACATATGGAAATGGAGACGCCCTTATATGTAATAATAATGTAATGGAGTCTGGTTGTGCCCTAGTGGAAGCGTTCGGTATTGCGCCCAAACACACACACACACTCACTGAAAGCTCATTTTTTGAGATATCAACCTAAAATTTGAAACACAACTTGTTCAGAGTTTTGACTTTGATTTTCAAAACTTCTTAATTTCTTAATTTATTTCACTTCTACAAAAATCTGCCAAATGTCTTCTTTAAAACAATACCAATCTACCTACATCTATATTCCAAAGCATTCTTGAATTACAACCATTTAAGTTCGGATTGTGCATTTTCATGTTTATTCATAAAAGGGGGCGCGACACTTAAGAGGACAAAGCGAAATATGCACCAGTAAAGTTTGTTTCTAGAGCTGAATTCACCCACAACAGGGCCAGCTGTCACTGCTCAGGGACTCGTTCACATCCCACACGTCACACCGCCGGCTCGGGCAAGAGCACACGAGGTTGTTCAATCCCAAGAGATCTCAGAGCATCTCTATTCTCTGTCTGAAATCAGCGAGATTGATTCATAGCGCGATCGGCTGAAATGAAGCTTGCGGTTAACACGTCGTGACAGATTCGGGCTAGCCTTGTGTCTAGGAGGGTGAAATCTGTGCCCTTCAGTGCACACTTTACTAGTGCCCTTGAGTGTGTGTACTCGACAATCTCATGTGACACACTGAGCTAAACAAAGAGCTTGCGTGGCATAACTGCGGCCGCTGAATTAGCATGAGGACAGATAGCAAAGCAGCGTGCATTTGTTTGCAAGTCGCTGTGAGGCAGAAAATGCAGAAGTTCACTCTGGAGCGGTTTTATGGAAATAAATGCAATGGAGTAAAAATAATGGGATGATTGAGGATACTAAGATGTTTGTTCATATTTATTTCTGATTCTGAGGTAAATATGACCAGGGTTTATGTGCATTTGAATGATAATCATTCATGCATGTTTTGTGTTGATGTTGGATGCAGGTCTCTTTATTCACTCAACACAGTGACAGTTGCTTCTACATGATGATTTATGGGCGGCGAGGTGTCGGTGTGAGCGCTCGACTGAGGAAACGCCAGGTTAAACTAACACAGCTGTGTGTGAAGGGTTTGCAACAAGAGAGAAAGAGAGAAAAATGCCTCATGCAACATCCATATTTTTAATTTAAAGTCCCCCTATAGTCAGTGATTTTATCCCTTAAAACTTATCTTTGATCACCAAAATGAGATACATAAACGTTTTTTTTCCTTGAAAAAATGTCTTCATGCCTTAAAATATCTTGAATGTAACTCGACACCCTTGCCTCATTTAGTATGTGCGGTTCTATGAATATGCAAATGAGCCCCGCCTCCACTCACTCACTCAGCTCAGAGATCCACTGGTTGACGATCACACGTTGATCTGATTGGTTACAAGGTCGTTTGTGACGTCAGAAACACCAGCGATTTCAAACCGTGTTTTTGAGACTGTCTTTGGTTCACTGCAGTTTTAAGCAGGAAATACTCAGCAATGCTGTCGACTTATGAACTTACACATGGTGTGTCTTAAAGCAAATTAAAAACACCACATAGACATATAAACAATATTAACATTAGCATCAACATTCACCACAGGGGGACTTTAATAAAGTTAAGTGTGCAAGTTCTGCACCAGATATAACTGTAATCTGTTGGCACATGACTACCTAGTTTATTGTTTAACTAGACAATGGTGGAAAACAATTATTTTTGCAATTCTACTTGATGTTGCTAATGGCTCAGAAATTACTCAATGCAGCATTTAATTTCCATTAGGCCTATATATATATTTATTGCTGCTGCTGCAGAGCAAGTGTAGACTTGCTACTGATAACAGACCAGAGGCGGACAGAGTACAGAGCTTTGTTACTTGAGTAAAAGTACAGATACCCTTTGCTAAATTTTACTCAAGTACAAGTAAAAGTACTACATTCAGATGTCTACTTAAGTAAAAGTACTAAAGTACTTGTTTTTAAAAGTACTTGAGTATCAAGAGTACAAGAGTAGATTTTATAAATATTGCATTACTAATCTACTGCCACAGTGCTTACATTTATGCACAGAAACGTCCTGCATGGAGTTATGAAAAATGTTAATGTTAATACCTTGGAGAATGTAAAAGGAATTGAAAGTAAAATCAAGTCATTTTCATCTTTTTACCATGTTGCTTTATTTAATTTAATTAAATTTGTTGGGGGTCCCATCTTTAAATGTGGGGACAACACACACACACACACACACCACATGTAAGGGTGGCGCTGCCAATAAAGCACCTAAAAGTTGTCACAAAGAACAGGCAAAAGGAATGATTATGAATATGTAAAATATAGCAAGGAGATATTTTAATTGTTTATTAATAAACACTTGTTAATAAACAAGTGTTTTCTTTGTCAGTGTCGGCTAGATGAAGTTGACGATGCTGACTCGCGATCTTCAGTAGTGAACGCGGCAGAGAGAAATGCATATTTCATACGGATTACATAAGCAGAGAGCAGTCTGTAGTCTGTTTTCTTTCGTTTTGAATTTTTCTGTTTAAAAGTAGACGTGTCTGTGAGAGGCAAGTAGGCTACCTTATACACTGAGTTTCGGTTCATTTATGAGACGAGATCCAGTTCACGTGCCGGCGCCTCCGTTTCTTATCTATCGTCTGCTATTTACTTCTTATTTATTAAACCCAGGCAATTGGTTGATGAAACATTGATTCAAATTAAGATACAATTAATGCAAAACGAAATTCAGGTTAAATAAAGGTTTTGTGTTTTCTGTTTGATGTCTCTGTGAAAGTTTTAAAGCATTTTTTATGCCGCTTTCAGAGCGCTCACGTCCGTAACGGAGAACACGTCCATAACATTGTTTTTTCCTCATAATTGCAAACCCGAAAAATAAAATAAAACAAAATTCATATTTTACTGTGGAGACTGAGCGCCAACCCTTCTTCATTCGCTGGGTAGTAGCCTACTTTGGTTTGCGCAGTGTAATTCACATAATCAGTAAAAATATATTTTGCCTCCTAAAGTTTTTCTTTTAAGAAATCAGAAATCCCTCGTGGCTACGCCACTGCCACATTTGAACCTGACTGTGTTAAACACACCACATACTCAAGAACATCAAACCAAATACTTGGCTTACATTAATGTGTAATATAAAATCTGACCATGGAGTTGACTTTGGCGGAAAGCTGAAAGTGATTGCTGATAGGCTGTCCCAATCAGTGGCGCCTGCACAATCCAATCACGTTTGAGAGGGAAACAACAACATTTTTCTTTACCTTTTTTTTTTTTACTCGGGTACTCACGGTTATGGATAGAAATGTATTGGAGTAAAGAGTACAATATTTGCCTCTCAAATGTACTTGAGTAAAGTCATGAGTACTCCCCAAAAATGATACTCGAGTAAAGTACAGATCCCTCAAAATTGTACTTAAGTACTGTACTCAAGTAAATGTACTCCGTTACTGTCCGGCTCTGTAACAGACACACACACACACACGCTGCTGTGAGCATGTAAGATTTGCTGCATAAATAGACATGAATCCTGTCTCAGATCTAGGCAGGAGGAGCTGGGGAGGAGGAGGGGTTCAGAGGAACTGCAGGACTAGCTTACAGCAAACAATCAACCACACTATTTAAATGTGGAGCAAGCAATCTCATTGGCTGCAGGATCAGCAGAGGCCAATCAGCTTGTGCCATGCGGTGATGATGTGATTGCTTGTAGACTGCATGTAAAGGACCATCAGCCTGCGCCCTCTAAAGTTTCAATACATAATATTGTGAAATATTATTATGTTTAATTAAACTTTTCTATTTCTTTGCAATTCTGTTTGATGTTTCGAATTGCACATAAATTACACACTGCAGCATTTTACCAGAGGATATTTTAGATTTGCAGCCAAATTTTCCAATGCCTCTCCTGTATAATTGGATAAAGATCCAATCATACTTTTGCATATTGAACAAAATGCAAATCTGCACCTACATATGAAATAAGAAATTTCCCTAATTGACTGAACTTTATAAACATTCAAAATCCTTTCCATTAATTGGTATCTTTCCTTTGTTTAAGAACCCTGTAAATATTGACAGCATGATCAAGACGATCAACAGGATGACAGAAAGAAAGACGAGTTTATCCTAAATTATAATTCACACTGTTTTGGCAGTGACAGCATCACAACACGTGAAAGACTCCAGTGTCCAAACGGCTTTTAAATGCTAATGTCATCAACTTTGAATCACATTTGTTCAAGCATGCATACAGTTTAATGACTCTGGAGCTGTTTAAGTCTCTAAGCGTTACAGAACCACACATTTACATTATTTCACATTTCAACGCTAAAAGGCACAAGAAGGAGAATCACGGATGCTGACAAACAACACTGGGCATCTAATGTGTGCATCCTCAGATTCAGATTTGGACAAACCGCGCTGTTTGGACTAAAAGCACAGTGATGTTAAACGCCTCTGCCGGGGCCATTCACGTGTTTGACACGGCGTGACGCTCTCACAGAGGAATCCCAGTGAATTAGCATATCAGCCTGGTGATTATGATGTTCAGATTTAAGGAGTCGATTAGCTGGGCTGTGTGTGCCGCCCCATGTATAATTGAGTTAAATGGCCATTCAATCACGCTTGTCAAAAGTTTTAGCATCTGTATTTTAATATTGGGTAATTCTTTACAATAAGGTCTCCTACTGCATTAATATGAACTAACAATATATTTTACAGCATTTATTATCCTATGTTATAGGGATGTCCCAATTAAGTTTTTGTGCCCCTGATACGATCCGAGTCATTGAATATTGAGTATTCGGTAACACTTTATTTTAAGGTGCTTGTAATAAGCAATAATTAACAGTTAATAAGACACTTATAAGACCTTATAAGACACTTATAAGACCTTATAAGACACTTATAAGACCTTATAAGATGCATATAAGCATTAACTACTTCATATAAGGGTTAATTAAAGGTCCAGGCCCTGAAGAGATCGGGGAAACTACTCCCTCTTGGGAAGGTCAATTTTTAAGTGACTGGGAGTTTGTGTTACCATTTATGTTTGTTCGGCTGTTTTAAAAGTGCAATGTATTGATACTTGAGAAATGTATTATTTAATTTAATTGATTTATTATCATTATTTAATGCTTATATGCATCTTATAAGGTCTTATAAGTGTCTTATTAACTGTTAATTACTGCTTATTACAAGCACCTTAAAATAAAGTGTTACCGAGTATTCAATTCAAATTTATTTGTATAGCGTGTTGCCCGGGCAACTGCCCACATGCCCTTCTCGACTCACGTTGCCCTTCCGAGGGGGAATAAATAAATAAATCGTACAATGGATGCAGAATTTCACGTAGGCCTAGATAAAAAAAAAAGCACTTCCATTTGGGCACCGAAAGTGAAAGTCAGTAGTGGAAGGGACCGGCGTAGCAGTCGATCCTGTTCCCTACCGGAATTCCTGTTCCCTTTACGCAATCATATCATGCGTAGTTGCCCAGTTACCATACGTACGGTACCATCAGAACTGAATACGAGCAGAGTCCGTCTAACGGAGAGCCTTGGCACTTCCTATTAGCCCTATTGTGTATCATCTTGATTGCAGTTCCATTAGAATTCCACTGGAGGAGATCGCGGGCGAGTGCAGAATGAATGGGAGTCTATGGAGCTAAACGGCTAAATGTATCTCTTTCTCCTGCTTGTCGTTGAATCAACATAGATTTTATTGTTGATTCCGCAAGTTCAATATAGATTATAGTCCAAAAGTCGAATGAACGAGTACTTATGTCCTTTCGATTTCTTACAGGTTAGGCCGTTGTTGGCCGGAACACGCTAGCATTCTGCTATTATGTGACGTCATCACATTTTTGAATGGATTTTTAGAACAGATAAGTGAACTTAAAAATGCAATTTTCAGCTCAGTGTATTATCTTAGCCCTTCCTTTTGAATGCAACTTTCAGATTACTTGACAAAAAATTACATCCTGAGAAAAGTGGATTTTTTTATTTAGTTTTTTTTATTAGAAGCAAGTTTTTCCCCATTTGTCAATTCAATACAGATTATTTATTTTCCAATTTAAAAAAATAAATAATAATAATAATAATTAAAAAAAACAATAAACAATAATATGAGGAACTCTTTTTTCCATGTGTATTTTGGTGACATTTAACATTGTTAATACATTTTGTATACTGTTTACAAAGTTGTATATCATAAACCTGTCATCTCTGACATTTTGCAATCTTTATAAATAATAATAAGACCATTTTGGGGATATTGATGTTACGGAAGCATATTGCATTCACTTGAGGAAAAAAAAATCTACTCTGTTTTTCTGAATTAATGAGTTCATTATCTCAGAATTACGAGATATTTTTTAATGGAAAAAAAGGTTTTGCTCTGTTTTTCTGAATTAACGAGTTAATATCTCAGAATTATGAGATACATTTTTCTTGAAAAACATTTTTTCACTCATAATTTTGAGATAATTAAGTCATTAATTCAGAAAAACAGATATCGATATGGTGGCCGATATTTCATGCATCCCTAACAAATACTTGTTTTAATAACTTAATTGAGTGTAAACTTTAGTCTTTCTTAATCTTGAATGTCAGATTTATGTCTGGTAAGGTGACTCTGGATAAATATTTTTTTTAGATATTAAAACTAATGTGTTGCATTAAAGTCATTGCATTTCATAAGCGCTCACAGCTGTCGGCCACAGCAGGCTCTTCCTCTCGGCTGCTCTTCGTCTTCACTATAGCACAGCTCTCCTTGTCCTTAGGTGTCCTTGACTTTGCCTGTCTGTCTCCACTGTGGGACGGGAACGTCAAGGTGGAGTGCTTCTCAAAAATGCTTTTTGTGCCATTCAGGACACTTTATATGCGAATGAAGCTGCTGATCCACAGGAACGCCAAAGTAAAGCATGCTGGGACTGAATAAGCAGATGAGCAGCATTAAAGTGTCCGTTCTCTTGTAATAGTGGAGCAGGTGATCGTTCGGCAAACAGTGATAAATGCAGGTGTGAGATCAGCAGACGATTGCAGCATTTCTCCTCTCCATCCTGACATTTAGACTATTGATCCTCTGCATATGCCACAGGATTTTTGCAGTTTGTATTGTGACATTATTTTCATGACACTGTCCTTCCAAGTTCTCATTACCTGCAGTACAAAAAAAAAAAAATTGCTGTCTAAAAATGAGCAAAAACTATATTAATATCAAATACAGCTGTGTTAGTATTGCATTTGCAAACAGTCAGAGAAATACTGAGAACAATTCAAGCTATAATTTTGCTGTTTTTGCTGTTGGGTTGTTTTCAATTGCTCATTTTTTAATAACTTTACCTGGTTATCCAGGCAAACAGGTCAGCAGGGGCTCACATGTTGCATCCTGGATGTTGATTTTTTTGTTTTTTTGTTAGGTTGTCTTTTGGATCCATATGTTTTCGCCAGTTGTTTCATATTATACTTGAAGCTTTTAGCTCGTATGAGAGAATACATGGAATGTATGCATTTTCAAAAAGTAAAGGAAATTTTTTTGATATTGTTTAAAGATTATATTAATATTAATAATAATAATAATAAGCAACTTCACGCAAACAAGAGTGCCGTTTTGGCTGTGTCCCTGAATGGATCAGTGGTTTTGAATGAGTCTGTTGAAAGAATGACTCATAAAGACAGTGGCTGTGTCTGAAATCGAATACTCTTGAGTAGGTACTTATTTTGAATAAGTGTGTTCTATATGAATGTGTGTATTATATATATATATATATATATATATAGTGGTAACTCTTTCCCAGAAAACCCTGAGCTTCCTCACTGTTGTGAAGTTCTCTGTTGTATCACTCCAGACAAGGAAAAAGTTTTTTCCCTCCGAGACAGAAACACTTTTTGCTTGCTTCAGCAGTTGCTGTGCTGGATCGTTAGCGAGTGACTCAGATTCACAGTGTAAAGTGTCATAAATGAGTCTCATTTAATCTGCTGACCCGTAATGACAGGTCATCCTTCAGAAACTGTCTTCATCTTTTCCTCGTCCCATCTATAAAAGCTTTTGTCGAGACCTTTCACCCTCCTGGGGGGTATAAAAGCCTTCGAATAGAGCGATGAACACACACACACACACACACACACACACACACACACACACACGCGCGTCCAGCATTACGTCATGTACAGTGCTGTTAAAAGGCTTGATCCTACAGTTTGGCCCATTGCAATTCTTTCATTTTCATGTAATGTTTTGACAGAAAGAGGGGCCGTGAATGCGGTTGGCCTGTTGTAAGAGCGAGCGAGAGAACCGCTCCATCACCACATTACGCTCCAGTGGACAGGTGATGAGATTAATATTGTCAGGGACGATATTAATGAAAATCTATTTTTAAATCTGAAGCAAAAGCCAAGCATTCTCTGTCTCTGGAGCGCATAAACCAGGAGCATCTGCTTTGAAAGGATCAAGGAAGGGCAGCTTTCTGTCCACTTTTATTTGCTCGTGAATAATTCCTTTCATGAATAATGTACTACTGCTGTTCTGTTCGGGTCTCTCTTCTGTAAAGATATTGTGTCCGCTCTGATTTCTGGCGTGGATCAGAAACAATCTGTGTTTAGAAAGCATGTGCACAATGGCGTTCAAGAGTTAATAATCTAAACTTCATTAAAACCCGAGTCTGTATACAGACACCCGCAACTTCATTTCATACCATATGTTTCACCTACGTGCTTTTTATTGCAAATTAAATTCAGTTTCACATCTTTTAAAGCTACAACATTCTGCAGTTTTCAACTTTTAAAGTCAACATGAAATCAAAATGAAATGTTTTTTTTAATACAGCATGCATTAAGGTGGTTTAATTGTGAATGATTCATCAGTGCAAGTCTTTCATTCTCATTTAATATTCTGTTTTGTGCAGAAACCCATCACATTATGAAAGTAAAATGTGTTGCGAATGCTGTTTCATAGACAGTACTGGTCACAATGTTTGAAAAAACTGTATTGCATTAAAAGTGTTTTAACGACGAGACCTCATTAAACATGAAAGTCATAATTATGCTATTTTTGTAACTGGAAACTGTATCAATAATTAATTCAAGGACAATTTCAAGCTCCTGAAAAAGCTAGACTCTCAGGTCAAGATTATGAATAAAAGTTCATCATATATGAAAATTACCTATTAATCCATCACTGTTGAGTGTTATCAAAAGCATTTGATACGCGTTTCATCTTGAAATACGCATCAGGCGCTGGAAATAAACATTGCAAACTCGTCTGACGTCATGCAACATTGCTTTAGTTCCGTTGGCAAATCCACATTCACCCTTATTAATGTTTACGTTAAGCGCCGCTCTCGTTGAAGGAGATTGAGTAATAGAGCATTCATGTGCTTTTGAAACGGCTATATTCACCTCCTGACTACTGGAGAATTCATCTGCAATTACTGGCAGCATGTCTGCTGATTTTCTGCAAGAAAACAGTAATCATCAACTGCGCTCGCTGCCGCCCAGAGTACAGACGGCTCAGACCGCCTACGGAGAGAGAGAGAGAGAGAGAGAGAGAGAGAGAGAGAGAGAGAGAGAGAGAGAGAGAGAGAGAGAGAGAGAGAGAGAGAGAGAGAGAGAGAGAGAGAGAGAGAGAGAGAGAGAGAGAGAGAGAGAGAGAGAGAGAGAGAGAGAGATGGAGAACGAGTGTGGGAGAAGCTTAGAGGAACCACAAATGTTGTGCTTCAATTTTCAGAGTGCAGATGATCTGTTTACCAACTTACACGAGTTAAAGGTACAATATGTAAGAATTTTGCAATAAAATATCCAAAAATCACTTGCACAGTGTGTATATACACTCACCTAAAGGATTATTAGGAACACCATACTAATACTGTGTTTGACCCCCTTTCGCCTTCAGAACTGCCTTAATTCTACGTGGCATTGATTCAACAAGGTGCTGAAAGCATTCTTTAGAAATGTTGGCCCATATTGATAGGATAGCATCTTGCAGTTGATGGAGATTTGTGGGATGCACATCCAGGGCACGAAGCTCCCCGTCCACCACATCCCAAAGATGCTCTATTGGGTTGAGATCTGGTGACTGTGGAGGCCATTTTAGTACAGTGAACTCATTGTCATGTTCAAGAAACCAATTTTAAATGATTCGAGCTTTGTGACATGGTGCATTATCCTGCTGGAAGTAGCCATCAGAGGATGGGTACATGGTGGCCATAAAGGGATGGACATGGTCAGAAACAATGCTCAGGTAGGCCGTGGCATTTAGACGATGCCCAGTTGGCACTAAGGGGCCTAAAGTGTGCCAAGAAAACATCCCCCACACCATTACACCACCACCACCAGCCTGCACAGTGGTAACAAGGCATGATGGATCCATGTTCTCATTCTGTTTACGCCAAATTCTGACTCTAACATCTGAATGTCTCAACAGAAATCGAGACTCATCAGACCAGGCAACATTTTTCCAGTCTTCAACTGTCCAATTTTGGTGAGCTCTTGCAAATTGTAGCCTCTTTTTCCTGTTTGTAGTGGAGATGAGTGGTACCCGGTGGGGTCTTCTGCTGTTGTAGCCCATCCGCCTCAAGGTTGTGTGTGTTGTGGCTTCACAAATGCTTTGCTGCATACCTCGGTTGTAACGAGTGGTTATTTCAGTCAAAGTTGCTCTTCTATCAGCTTGAATCAGTCGGCCCATTCTCCTCTGACCTCTAGCATCAACAAGGCATTTTCGCCCACAGGACTGCCGCATACTGGATGTTTTTCCCTTTTCACACCATTCTTTGTAAACCCTAGAAATGGTTGTGCGTGAAAATCCCAGTAACTGAGCAGATTGTGAAATACTCAGACCGGCCCGTCTGGCACCAACAACCATGCCACGCTCAAAATTGCTTAAATCACCTTTCTTTCCCATTCTGACATTCAGTTTGGAGTTCAGGAGATTGTCTTGACCAGGACCACACCCCTAAATGCATTGAAGCAACTGCCATGTGATTGGTTAGATAATTGCATTAATGAGAAATTGAACAGGTGTTCCTAATAATCCTTTAGGTGAGTGTATTTCCTGCAGTTGTGTACTTACAATATCCCAAAAGGTTTTTTTATTTCAGAGTAATTACAATTTTAAATAAGTGGCCGCTCCGGGAAAAAATTGCGCCTGTCAATGACGCAATATCCGCGCTATCCTCGGTTTCCGTTCATACTGCCATAGCCAAGACGTAACCATGGCGACAGACGTGGACAACTGAGCCGTGCGTAACGTTTAGCGGCACGCGGTTCTTGTTTCTTTCAAACATAGACCATGGCAAGTAGACTTTGGGACAAACAAGGAGAACTAAGATGAGGATCAACATCAGCGTGGCGTTTTTGAGATGCCGAGAGCTAGCGTCCGCGACTAACTTGGACTTTACGAGAGCTTTACGAGTCACGACTTGACAGCTTTATTAGACAGGTGAGCAACATAAAACAAATCAATGTTATATAACGTTAGCTCAACATGATGAATATGGTCAGTATGTTATTCTAATGTTGATCTAGCTTACTGCTAGTTTCGTATAGCAAACGAACTGACACGTAGTATAACATTATAACTTTCAACACATTTAAATGCCGTTTAGTGTGATAGTGTAACGTTAGACCAAGTGAAGCAGCGCTGCGTTACCTCACAAGTTTAATTCGCCTAATAAACTGACCTGTGTGAGTAATCCAGCACTCGTGGGTAGTTCGGTAGAATTAAATGTCCTTATTCTTTTATATCCGCGGGACGCAAACTTTTACACACATAAAAACTCACTCTCTCTCACACACACACACACACACACAAACTCTCACACACACACACTCACACATGCACAGACACACACTGACACACGCAAACACACACACACACAAACTCTCACACACATAAAAACTCACTCACACATGCACAGTCACACTGACACACACTCAAACTCTCACACACACATACACACATGTACACACACACTCACAGACACACACAAACTCACACACATTCACACATACAGTATAACATTTAAAAAATGTATAATTTGTTGTTTAAACAACTTAATATGACATTTTACTTATACTTAATATTTATTTTTTATTATCTAAGTAATTATGTCATATGTTTTATATAAATATATATATATATATATATGTTTATAACTGTTCTTTTATAACATGCTATAATCTGCATAGAATGTATATAATTGTTTTTTACATAATCATATATAAATATTTAAATGTATTACTTATTTCATGTTTATTTTCTATATAATCTGCATGACGAGCCAGCGTTGCGCCCCTCCTCTGTCAGCCTGTGATTGACAGCTGAGGTTCAGAAGGGCTTCTCGTGTCGAACCTCAGCCTGAACTCAAGCGTGTCCCACTCCTCTAATGAGCCTCAGGTTCTGCGAGACCAACGCGCTCGTCTGGAAGAAACAAATCCCTTTTTCCCCAATTTTCACAGCTTCATTCCTGAATCTCCCGTTCCCGCCGTCTGCCATTTAATTTCTGTTCTCGCCGGAGTTCCCGTGGAGAAATATCCACTGGACGTAAAAGGCGGTGATAATGAAGAGACCTCGAGCAGAAAGGTTTGTTGATTAGCATTTTAATAAGGCGGATACGGGCAGGGCGCGGGCTGATGACCTCACAGGTGACAGTCGGAGTATGTAAATGATTAATTACCCAGAATACATTGGGATCATATGCTTGTTAGGAGGACGAGGAACCTCTCTGCCTGCAAATACATCGATATTATCTCTCCGCACGCTCGTACGGACGGGTGAGCGACAGCAATTAAATGAGAATTAATGAGATTTCTGGAGGTTATGTTAAAAAAGAACAAAGTCTAGTAAGTCTTGCCATTAAGAGACCCAAACTGCTTCTGCAAGTCATTAAACTCTTGAGGGACACCGTGGAGAAGTGCATTGTGGGTTTTTCCACTATAAAGCCATTAGAGCTGTTCTTCTGTGTGCTTTAGGTCTATAAAAAGTGCAGTGAAGTTTTGGGCGATTCGTATACTAATATAAAGGATCTTCTGGAAACATCCATGTTTTAACCCTCTAAAGCCTGACATATGAAATAATAGTCTGAAAATTAAAAAAAATTGATAAATTATCTTTTTTTTTTAAAATATCTTTTAAACATTTTTTTTTTTTTAGTATCATATCAGTCTCATATAGAATGATATAGTCAAGTCAAGTCACATTTATTTATATAGCGCTTTTCACAATACAGATTGCATCAAAGCAGCTTCACAGTGATAACATGAAAGTAGTACAACACAGTTCAATAATATTGTTGAATATTAAATATCCCCAACTAAGCAAGCCAAAAGCAAGGCGACAGTGGCAAGGAACCAAAACTCCATCAGATTGGATGGAGAAAAAAACCTTGGGAGAACCCAGGCTAGTCAGGGGCCAGTTCTCCTCTGGCTAACAATCATAGGGTTTTAAAGAAGCTTTACAGTAAGTGCATATCAGAGAGTACCTGGAAAAAATACATTTAGTTAATCATGTAATATTTAGGGGATAACATATCGCCGGCGTTGAGTCGTCTCTTCGCAGGCGTTGAGTCGTCTCTTCACAGGCGTTGGTCTTCTCATCACAGGCGTTGAGGCATCCGAAATCCCCGTGAGAGGCAGGATACCAAACTGGAGCCTACGAACGCCATTTTTCTCGGGACAAGCGTCCCGAGATAACAGCAGAAGGCAGATGGGAACTAATTAGCATAGCTGATGTTCATAATGATTTCCATTACACGGGAGTAGGTGTTAGAAAACCATAATCTCACAACTCTCCGCAACCCAAACTCTCCGCAACCCAACCGCAACCATACGGACCGACCCGTTTGTCTATAAGGCTGTCGAGCCCCACTGGTGCGTTAAGCAGTTTCAGTGGCAAACGGTTCCGTATGGCATAGCAGAGGACTAAAAGGTAAGCATTATGTGAATGCTTGACTAAAGAGACACGTCTTTAGTCTAGTTTTAAACTGTGTCAGCGAGTCAGAGCATCGGACCGTATCGGGAAGGCTATTCCAGAGTTTTGGAGCTAAATGCGAGAATGCCCTCCCTCCTATATAGTGAGAATATTTAGGGAAAAAAACAACTCAGAGGCCGAAACTGAGTAAAAATATGCGGTTTAGTGCAGATGCTGATATTTATATGAACAAAAAGTGATGAAATTCTGATGTTTGTAATGTAAATCTCTGAGATCTTAGCAGATACTTACATAAAATTATATAAATATCAGTCGTCACTCTATATCTGCTAATAATGCGCTAGTAAGCTATTATATGAAATAATGCTTAGTTTTATAATCAAAGCTCTAGTTTTAAAGCATATAATGCAATACAATGATGATTGAGAGATGAACAAATAAATCTTCCTCAAAAGCCTGATGATCATTTTTAATACTAACGGCCATCAGTCAGACGAATGAAGGACTTTAGGAGATTGTGTACAACAGGTTTTTCAGCAAAGTTTTGATCACTTAGTATCAAATATGATGCAATAGGGGTTTAAATATTTCAAATCAACATGAAACATTTGCAACCTGTTTTCCCTGGCTAATGTGATGCGTTTCTGATATCAAATGACAAAAGACCGGGTTCATTTAGTAAGCTGATTTTTGGGAGTTATCGAGGAATTGTTGTGCATGTAAACAACAGTCTCACGATGAATATCTGCGATGTTCTCTCACGTTACGCACCAACCACAGCTGACATTTACTTGGAGAACATGAGAACACACACTGGGTGTGTGTCAGTGAGTGAACACACCAGCGAGAGACGCCTTAATTGACATGGACGGGGAGACGGCTTTCTTTAGAGATGAGAAACGGGTCAAAGCCTCACCAAACGAGAGAATGGTCTTCTCTAAACTGAGCTCGTCTCAGAAGCGCAGATGCTCGTGTCCTTCAGAGAAACTACAGCCGATGACTCCAGACTGACGTTTCCAGAGAAAACTGTTTATGAACCAGAGCCGAGAGTTGCTGGAAAACAAGAAAAAACTAATTCAATCTCATTAACATGGAAGTAAGATTATTTAATGTTTTTGAAAGAAGTCTCTTCTGCTCATCAAGGCTGAATTTATTCAATCAAAAATACCGTAAAAACAGTGAAATATTATTACAATTTAAAATGGTGGTTGTCTATGTGAACATATTTTAAAAGATAATTTATATCCTGTGATCAAAGCTGTATTTTCAGCATCATTACTCCAGTCTTCAGTGTCACATGATCCTTCACAAATCACTCTAATATGATGATTTGATGCTCAAGAAACATGTATGATTATTTTCAATGTTGAAAACAATATTTTGGTGGAAATCGTGATGTTTAAGGATTCTTTGATGAATATAGAAAGTTCAAAAGAACAGCATTTATTTGAAATAGAATCGTTTGTAACATCATAAATGTCTTTACTGTCACTTATGATCAATTTAATGCACCCCATGTTGGATAAAATGTATTTTTCTTTTTATATATATATATATATTGTAGTGTATGTATTTTAATTTAAGTCAGTATAAATAATACAAATAATTTTTTCCCATAAAAAAGTATTTTTTTGCATCGCAAATTATAGTAAGATATGATTAATTGCCATGAAAATAATGTCACAATACAAATAATAATAGGCTCAATTTTCTGTATGCAAATTATAATTAAAACCCAGACGTGTTCCTGTCTGGATTTGTAAAGTTCTTGCATAAAACATGCCTGACAACTACATTAAGGCCATGAAAGAGCATCATATGAGCAATAACACGGTCCTCTGAGGTTTTTCGGTAAACTGGGCGAGTGCTTCACAACACTTGAGTTCACTGTATCCATGAAGAGACACAATACGAGCTCAGAGTCATGATCACCAGAGATCACAGTCTCTCGACCCACGGCTGCTTAATTGCACTAATTACATTTCTGATTATTACTGTGCAGCACTGAGCCGGATTGGAGCCGCAGAGGCCAAATCCGACTTTAAAGGCTGTAAATTACATAGATGAAATCCATGAACCAGATTAAAGTGCTTCAATAGAAACCAATCAGCGAGAGAAGAATCCATCGATCTGAAGAAAGACGTGCGGCAGAAACGAATAACAGTCCTGTGGGATTTAACAAGGCTTTATTTGTGATACACCTTAATAATCCATAAAGAGATGTGTGTGTGTGTGTGTGGTTTTTAAATAGATCATCTAAATGCTGCCATGACAAATGAAAGTAAAAGAAACATTATTAGACAAATCTCGTCGTCCTAATGCGCTTTGCAAAGATTGGATGTTCTGAGCGTGTTCCTGTTTTAATCCAATTACGGGTTATAAAATGGAACATGTTTGATGAGAAACATATTTGTAGTCATTTAATTAGCATGCAACAGATTTACATTTAATAGTAGGTTGCGTGTTCTCAAAGACAATGAAATTGAGTTTACGTTAGACTCTGACATCTGGACACTGACCGAACGCCTTGCCATGTTTTAATCGGGAGATTATATATACAATGAAAATGATTTTTTACATTTTTCAATTTAAATCAATGTTTCATGCACCGTGATTCTAATATACTGATCTGCTGCTCAAGCAAGATTTCTGATTATTCTCAATGTTGATAATATATATAATATAGTATATAAATATTTTTGTGGAAACCCTGATGCATTATTTTTCTTTGATGAATAGAAAGTTAAACGTCTTTGCTGAATATTTAATTAAATAAATCTTTTGACTGGTAGTGTATGGCATTTGTGCATTTGTGATACAGGGCAGGTAAAGACCAAATGATCTTTTGATTTTAATTGTAATATTTCCTCTCTATGGAAGCTTGTTTCCGCCACTGAATCAAAAAATAAATATAATAATAATTGCCACTTTTTATCTCACAATTGCGAGATATGAAGTCAGAATTGTGAGAAATAAAGTCGCAATTGCGAGATATAAAGAATTGAGACTTTATATCTCGAAATTCTGACATCTTTTCTCAGAATTGTTTTCCCCTTTTTTCTAACTTTTTTCCCCTCAGAATAGTTTATATCTCACAATTCTGACTTTACAACACACAATTGCGACTGTATATCAATGAATTCTGACTTTATATCTCGCAATTCTGACTTTATATCAATGAATTCTGACTTTATATCACGCAATTCTGACTTTATATCACGCAATTCTGACTTTATATCACGCAATTCTGACTTTATATCACGCAATTCTGACTTTATATCTCACAATTCTGACTTTATATCTCACAATTCTGACTTTATATCACGCAATTCTGACTTTATATCACGCAATTCTGACTTTATATCACGCAATTCTGACTTTATATCTCACAATTCTGACTTTATATCTCACAATTCTGACTTTATATCTCACAATTCTGACTTTATATCTCACAATTCTGACTTTATATCTCACAATTCTGACTTTATATCACGCAATTCTGACTTTATATCACGCAATTCTGACTTTATATCTCACAATTCTGACTTTATATCTCACAATTCTGACTTTATATCTCACAATTCTGACTTTATATCACGCAATTCTGACTTTATATCTCACAATTCTGACTTTATATCTCACAATTCTGACTTTATATCACGCAATTCTGACTTTATATCACGCAATTCTGACTTTATATCACGCAATTCTGACTTTATATCACGCAATTCTGACTTTATATCTCACAATTCTGACTTTATATCACGCAATTCTGACTTTATATCTCACAATTCTGACTTTATATCAATGAATTCTGACTTTATATCACGCAATTCTGACTTTATAACCTGCAATTGCGACTTTATATCTATCAATTCTGACTTTATATCACGCAATTGCTACTTTATATCAATGAATTCTGACTTTATATCACGCAATTGCGACTTTATATCAATCAATTCTGACTTTACAACACACAATTGCAACTTTATATCACGCAATTCTGACTTTACAACACGCAATTGCGACTTTATATCAATCAATTCTGACTTTACAACACGCAATTGCGACTTTATATCAATCAATTCTGACTTTACAACACACAATTGTGACTACCAATCAATTCTGACTTTATATCACGCAATTCTGACTTTACAACACACAATTGTGACTACCAATCAATTCTGACTTTATAACACGCAGTTGCGACTTTATATCACGCAATTCTGACTTTATAACCTGCAATTGCGACTTTATATCAATCAATTCTGACTTTACAACACACAATTGTGACTACCAATCAATTCTGACTTTATAACACGCAATTGCGACTTTATATCAATCAATTCTGACTTTACAACACACAATTGTGACTACCAATCAATTCTGACTTTATATCACGCAATTCTGACTTTACAACACACAATTGTGACTACCAATCAATTCTGACTTTATATCACGCAATTCTGACTTTACAACACACAATTGTGACTACCAATCAATTCTGACTTTATAACACGCAGTTGCGACTTTATATCACGCAATTCTGACTTTATAACCTGCAATTGCGACTTTATATCAATCAATTCTGACTTTACAACACGCAATTGCGACTTTATTTCACGCAATTCTGACTTTACAACACGCAATTGCGATTTTATATCAATCAATTCTCACTTAATATCTCGCAATTCTGACTTTATATCAATTAATTCTGACTTTATATCTCGCAATTCTGACTTTATATCACGCAATTCTGACTTTATAACCTGCAATTGCGACTTTATATCAATCAATTCTGACTTTATATCAATCAATTCTGACTTTATATCACGCAATTGCTACTTTATATCAATGAATTCTGACTTTATATCACGCAATTGCGACTTTATAACCTGCAATTGCGACTACCAATCAATTCTGACTTTATAACACGCAGTTGCGACTTTATATCACGCAATTCTGACTTTATAACCTGCAATTGCGACTTTATATCAATCAATTCTGACTTTACAACACGCAGTTGCGACTTTATATCACGCAATTCTGACTTTATATCACGCAATTCTGACTTTATAACCTGCAACTGCGACTTTATATCAATCAATTCTGACTTTACAACACACAATTGCGACTTTATTTCACGCAATTCTGACTTTATATCACGCAATTCTGACTTTATAACCTGCAATTGCGACTTTATATCAATCAATTCTGACTTTACAACACGCAGTTGCGACTTTATATCACGCAATTCTGACTTTATATCACGCAATTCTGACTTTATAACCTGCAATTGCGACTTTATATCAATCAATTCTGACTTTACAACACGCAATTGCGACTTTATTTCACGCAATTCTGACTTTACAACACGCAATTGCGATTTTATATCAATCAATTCTCACTTAATATCTCGCAATTCTGACTTTATATCAATTAATTCTGACTTTATATCTCGCAATTCTGACTTTATATCAATCAATTCTGACTTTATATCTCGCAATTCTGACTTTATAACACGCAATTGTGAGAAATAAAGTCAGAATTTTGAGATAAAAAGTCGCAATTACCTTTTTTATTTTTTATTCTGTGGCGGAAACAAGCTTCCATTGGCTACCTCTCAAATGAAATGTGCGGTGTAATTAAGTCTGTGTTTCCCGGCGGATAATGGAGTTAGTAGCCGCTGCAGATCTTGTCCTGCTTTAGGGGGTTGTTTTCTGCTTATGCCAGAACTGAACAAATCTCTCGGCTAATAAATAAAGGAAAACACGCAGAGCCAGTTCTGTGCAGGATTCGCCGACCCAGTCATTAGGAAAATTAGCCAAAGGAAGTTAATGCGCATTCGTTTTAGAAAATGATCCCGTGGAGATGTTCACATTAATAGGGCCGGCTAAAATAAAAAGTCTGCATTTGAATAATGCAAATTCAACACTGCAGTTTTGATAACTCTGATTTATGCAGCAGAAAATGAGAGATTCTCACTGAAAAACACATCAGCGGATGCTAAAGGCTCGTCTTAAAGAGATTTGCATTATCAAACATCAGTAAAGCCAAATGTGCAGCCAGTTCAGACAATTCAATCAATACACCTCAATTGATTTAGGATGTTTCTAGAAATTAATTGGTTAATTCTATTACCAAAGCGAACGAATTACCAGCGGATGCCTGTCTCTCCCGCTCTAGCATTGAGTCTGATCGTGGTTCATAGTTTGTTAGTGTCTTTTGTAAAAGAGTATCTGGGTAAGACTTCACACTTTCGTCACCTTTACTGAGTTTGTACATTTAAAATAACTATCTCTGTCTCTGCTCTAAAATAAACGAAAGAACGCTCGTCTCAGACGTGTTATAAATGTGACAAAGCATGTTTGGTGAGTCTGTGTTTCTGTAGTTCAGTCTCTGCCGTGAGACACGTGACTGAAACTTCTTCCGTTCTCGTCTCATCTATAGCAGCTCTGGGAGAAGTAAAGCAGAGTAAAGCTTGACAGAAAAGAGTGAACGAGAACAGCCTTCCTCTCTGCAGCTCTGAGCAAACACACACATTCAGTTCATCAAGGGCATTAGAGGCTTTTGGAAACAGATTCAAGTGCGTCTGAAAATGGTACAAAAATAGGGTACTAATAATATATAAAAAATCACAAATCCTGTTTTGCATGTCATCCCAGACAGCATCATTCATCAGGTTCCAGCCAGGGTTATTATTATCGTCAACTAAAACTCAAACTGTTAAAACCGTGTATGTTAATTGAAATGAAGCTGAAATAAAATAACATGTAAATGTTAGTTGAAAAACTTGAACTAAATGAAAATTAGAAATGTTGCCTTGGATGTAAACTGAAATAAGTTGAACCACTAAAATTATTATCTCGAACTAAACAAAAACTCAAATGAAAAGGGAAAACATATTTTAAAAGACAAAAGCGCACAATTAAACTAAAAATAACATGAAAACTAAAAAATTTCACACAACACGTTATGTATGTGTCACACAAATCAGGATTTTTTCTTCAGACCTGATTCAAATTTTGGTCGAGTGAGTGTGTGTGTGTGTGTGCGTGCGTGAGTGAGTGAGTGAGTGTGTGTGCGTGCGTGCGTGCGTGCGTGCGTGAGTGTGCGTGCGTGCGTGCGTGAGTGCGTGAGTGAGTGAGTGAGTGAGTGTGCGTGCGTGCGTGCGTGCGTGCGTGGGTGAGTGAGTGAGTGTGTGAGTGAGTGAGTGAGTGAGTGAGTGAGTGAGTGAGTGAGTGAGTGTGCGTGCGTGCGTGCGTGCGTGAGTGTGAGTGAGTGAGTGAGAGAGTGAGTGAGTGAGTGTGTGAGTGAGTGAGTGAGTGTGTGAGTGAGTGAATGTGTGAGTGAGTGAGTGAGTGAGTGAGTGAGTGAGTGAGGGTGAGTGAGGGTGAGTGAGTGAGTGAGTGAGGGTGAGTGAGGGTGAGTGAGGGTGAGTGAGTGAGTGAGTGAGGGTGAGTGAGGGTGAGTGAGGGTGAGTGAGGGTGAGTGAGGGTGAGTGAGTGAGTGAGTGAGTGACTGACTGAGAGAGTGTGTGAGTGAGTGTGTGAGTGAGTGAGTGAGTGAGTGACTGAGAGAGTGTGTGAGTGCGTGAGTGAGTGTGAGTGAGTGAGAGAGTGAGTGAGTGAGTGTGTGAGTGAGTGAGTGTGTGAGTGAGTGAGTGTGTGAGTGAGTGAGTGAGTGAGTGAGTGAGTGACTGAGAGAGTGTGTGAGTGTGTGAGTGAGTGAGTGAGTGAGTGAGTGAGTGAGTGTGTGAGTGCGTGAGTGAGTGTGTGAGTGCGTGAGTGTGTGAGTGAGTGAGTGAGTGAGTGAGTGAGTGAGTGAGTGAGTGAGTGAGAAAGTGAGTGAGTGAGTGTGTGAGTGAGTGAGTGAGTGAGTGAGTGAGTGTGTGAGTGAGTGAATGTGTGAGTGAGTGAGTGAGTGAGTGAGTGAGTGAGTGAGTGAGTGTGTGAGTGAGTGAATGTGTGAGTGAGTGAGTGAGTGAGTGAGTGAGTGAGTGAGTGAGTGAGTGAGTGAGTGAAAGCCTGTGGACCAAAACCAACAAGCTCCTTTCTTACACTTGTGCTGGTTTAGATGTCAGGTACAGTGTTAGTTCAGAAACGAAACACTTCTAAGGCTAGAAAACTAATAGACCAGGTCCTGTTAAATAAAATCATGTAAAAAAAAAAAAAAGGTAAAAAAAAAGTATTTTGCATGGTAAAGCACGCCATGCTATCTTACCTTGTGCAAAAGAGTGGTTTCGTTTTTTAGGGAGTTTTTTCCACCGTCATCGGATGCTTCAGTGCAGCGACACAGTGGTGATATTCACATCCAGATCTGCAGAAATATGATACGGTCCGAGTGCATGAGACACAAAAAGTCTTTTCCCGGAGCCGAGGGTCTTTCTGAGGGACGTTCTGTGCTGAATGCGGGTTAGATGTCATGGGACTGAACACTGAAAACCTGAAACCCTCCAGAGACACGCACACCAAATATGAAAGGAGAAAATATAAATGCACACAAGCACAAACAATAAAAAACAATCAGGGAATACTAGATATTTACATTATAGAAAATCCAAGTGTTTTCCCATGCAAAACTTAAGATGCATCTGTGCTGGGTTTGGTTGCCAAGGTACTGCTATGTGGTTGCTAGGTGATCTCAAGTGAAAAAGTGACATTCTGAGCAATAATAAGCACTGTATAACTCTAGGTGCTTTTAAAAAAACTCTTTCATGGGTTTTCTGAGTCGCGTTACTGTTGCTTTTCTTGCAAGACTCTCTCAGCTCCTGAAATCCACACCTGCAGGAGACTAAAGAAATGAACAGAAGGATCTGTCGGACACAGAGGGTCTTCTGTTATTCAGTGTGTGTGTGTGTGTGTGTGTGTGTGAGAGAGAAGGAAAGACAGTGGAGCTTTTGGGACGAGATCCATCCAGCCAGACACACCTGCAGCTGGACCCGAACCCTTCCTAAAGGACCCGTCTCATTCTCAAAATGAGCCTTTAATTGGGCGAGGGAAGCGAAGCTCCTTTCATCTGCCATCAGGCTGCTAACCCCAATAGATTAAACTGTCAATCAAACACTGCAGCTGCTCGTACGGATCCTTCACAGTCTTAATAACGGTGTAAAGTTCGTCAATCACCATGCTGAATGACGGATGGTATTCATTAAACTTATAGTTTGGTCATATTGTCCTCTGTATTTTCCATAATAGAGATTGCAGTGGCATCCCAGCTAACAGAAGTATGTGTTAAGAACACATTGCCAATGTTCCTGAATGTTTATTTCCAAGTATTCTCTGAATGTCAAAAACAAAAATGTTGTGAAAATATTTTTTTCTTATGTGAACCTTATGGGAATATTCCATTTTATCATTTTGCCAGTTTTTTTTACCAGTCTAAGTTAATGGTGTTAATTTAAACCCAGAGTGTTTTTGGTGCCGAGGTTGAACATTAACATCATCAAACACACTATCCAGGTGGGTTGGCAACTTGGCATTCAGTGGCGTATTTGCAGGTGTGTGATCTGTGTTGTTGTGTGTTATAATCGGCAGAATGATTGATTGAGTACAGAACCATAAACACATAAACACAACCAAAACTGAACACAGAGACACTGTTACCCTATAGTGAGCTGCCTACATAGACAGTATTTTAAGGCATCATAGGCCTAAAGATGCTAATGTAACGGAAGCTAGCTAGTAAAAGCTGTGCGTGTAAACCTCACTCCCCTGGTCTCAAGATACGCACTAGCGACTGACGCTAGCGATCTTTAGCGTTCTTGCCTCTCACGCTGGAAACGCCGGCACACAGCAGAGACACATCCCTGATATGCATTTAAATACTTCATTAACAGATAGTTTTTCAGTACACAAATCAAGTACTTATGTAAAAGTACAGATAACCTGATAAAATAGTACTCTAGTAAAAGTTGAAGTACTCATTTTCAACTTCACTTGAGTAAAAGTACAGATGTACTTGTTTTTTGATGAGTATTAAAAGTAAAAAGTACTGATCGATGAACCATAATAATAATTTAGCCAGCACTAGTCAGCACTAATAAGAAAAATAAGATCAGACTACATAATATATATTGATCTGGAAATGAGCAAACTTTCTATTTTTATTACTAAAACGTATACTTTATCAAAACAATCAGTCACGCGCACATTCAATCTCCTGTTCTTGGCTTGTTTTGACCGGATCATTGAATCGGGGGTTAATTGAAGAAAGGCTGCAATCGGTTCAGTACGATTTGCGAATTAATCATTCGGCGCTTTCTGTGCACCAATTCAACAGTCCCAGTGGAACGCATCAACTTACTCTTGCGTCTCAGAGGGTGTATCGATTTCTTTAGCTCGAAATAACAAGGATCAATGTGTTTTTATGAAATGTAGTGGAGTAAAAAGTACGATATTATGCTTTGGAATGAAGTGAAGTCAAAGTTTCCCAAAATAAAAATACTTGAAAAATGTAAGCAAAGTAAAGAATACTTCTGCTAAAAGGTAAATTGACAACGGATTTTAGCTGCAGTGTGTACGTGAAAACAGAAAATATATCATCTTAATTCAAAATATTAAAGCTTTAATAGACTATATAAATAAAACTAATAACTATAATAAAATACACTGTTTTGGGAGAGAATCGGCAGCGCTGAATTACTGATTTCTCTCTCGTCTGCTAAAGGAGCAGCGGCCCTTGAAAATCTGCTGACCTCCTACACACACACTCACACAGACACGAGCAAAGAATGGACAGATACTCCTCTGATGAACTTTGAAACTCGCCCACTGGAAATGTGCCTGGTTTGATTTTCCTCTGCAGAAACTTGGTGCTTCTCAGCTGGTCCCTGATAACATGATAAATGCAATTGATAAAAGGTGACCATGAATAAAACTATACAAGGTCTAAGAAATAGCAAGATAAATCTTTCAACAATGTGGTTACATTTCAGGATGCTTTTGATACACTGTATTTGGTTGCCACTCAATGTACAATCTGAGTCCTAAAGCAAAACAAGTTGAGGAATGAGGAGCTGTAGCTGAAGGTCATCTGGGAAATTATGATGCATTACAAGCCCATCTCACACTAATAAAACACCATGCTGGGCGTCTTTAGACATCTGCCTGAAACCCAATAAAACGAGCAAGAGAAACGAGATCTCATCCTGCAGCCATTTCTGCTTATTAGTTCTTATTTAGTGAATGACGAGCTCACTATTTTCTCTCGTTAACTTTAAAGTCAACATGAATGAACATTCACCAGCCATTACACTACAGACATATTTCAGGATATTCAATGAAAAAGAATGAATAGTCAGAACTGAATGACTTCAAGCTTAAAGGTTCCTGCACACACATGCATGAGGCAACAATCACGTCAATTCGGGATCATTGAATAATTTAATTGGAAAGGATCTGCAAATATCAATATTTTCCTGTGATCTTCTTGACAAACATCATTAATTAAAGGTCAAGGGGAAATGAGATCCAGAGAACATCAGCTTGTGCAATATCACACAGTCTGCCATCAAAAGCCAGAGATCTCAAGATAAACTCTTTTCTCATCAAATCCCACCACACAAAAATCCATAGAAGGTACTGGTAATTTTCCACTAGGATATTATCCACTATATATACAGACATTTCCTTCAACAGTAAAACTCAATACAATGCATAATTCAAAATATAGGTAAAACAAAAACCCAAAATACTAAAAAAAAAAACATAGAAAATTACTTCATATGAACACAGTATATTGGACTTTCCCTACAGTGCAAGATCAAATGATCTGAGATGATATGCACATTCATTTTGTCGCTTTAAACTCTTTTGTCTTAGTTTCTATCTTAAGAGAAACACTGCTTACATGCACAACAATATGCTGATAACTTTTTTTTTAAATCCCGGACGAGCCCCCAAATTATGTTAAGATCCCGCTCCCTGCGAAAATAACATAAAAGAAATTAGTTTTTTACACCAAAGTTCTTTCAACGGTATAACAAGTTTATTGTCCACAATAAATAAATATATATATATATATATATATATATATATACAGTATGTATATAAAGGAATTAAAGGAAACAATCATTTCAAAGTTAATCCCGGCCGAAATAACAAACATAAAGGAACTACCTCCACCCACAATACATAACTTTCATAACCATTATTCATTCCTAACCACTTTTCCATTTCATCATTCATACACTGTAAAAAAAAATCTTTTTTAAAAAGTTGTAATATTATTGGAACAAGTTTTACAAGAAAATTCCATTTTAGTAATTCAATGTTACTTGCTGTTCATTTGTAATTGTGAAATCTTCAAGCAATATCTGAGTGAAACTTGTTTCTACACCAATTTTTTTCAATTTTTACACCTTAGCACAATCTGAAGACATCCTCTATTAGTGTTTTGTAATCCAGAGCTGATGCCGTAACTCATGCGCACCGACGGTCGCCATAAACTGACCCTATGATTCCTGATCGTCCGCTCAAGCCCAAGCGCTTTACGAGACAGCATCCGCCTCACTGTAAGAGTTTATTACGACCACTGTCAAATAAACTCCATTGAATTGGTTTTTATTTTACAGCCCTAAACTGACGCACTGTAGACGTATATAGCGAACCGAGCGTTAGTAGTGCTGTGCTAACAGAAAATCTGAAAAGAAAACACTCATCGAACCAATAAGGGCTTCAGTTAACGGCACAGTATACGGCCTTCTGTTTTTGCATTATGCATGCAGACAGAATGAAAATGTGAAAACAAAATGCATTATGCAATGATAACATTTCAAACCCTGCTACATCATCTCATGATCTCATCATGTCACATGTGAGTGGCGTCCAGTTATCATCTTGGAAATGAAAATGATTATTTTGCATTTTTAGCATAGTAGATATGACTTCAAGTTAATTTGTTGCGCTGAAAACAGAAGCATGTTGCATTGTGGGAAATGTAGTTGATCATCTGGCTTATGCCATGCATTTTGTGAACGGGTATGCATACTATATACTGCACAAGCACGAATAGTAAGATTGGTATGGTAGTATTCCCAAACACAGTGCATGGGAGTAGCCGCTATTGCTGACCTCTGATTTATGTCTGTGCATCATAGCTAATGTCATGATTTATTGGGTATCAAATATATAGTTTCTGCCACTGACATCAGTTGCTTCCAAATCAATGTTCTGTCTCGTCATTCAGCAGGGGCCTGTGTGTCTCGGATCACAGCCGTGTCTTTGAAACTCCAGCTTGAAGTATCCATCTACAGATGTTAAACTTAAACTTGAGCCTTGTTAAAAACAAAAAGTGAAACTTTTGCAGCAGCAGAAGCAACGGAGCAGAAACTGTAGATGTTGCGTTTGAAGCGTGTCGGAGAGAGTCCGTTCTGTCGAAGTCTCATACAGTGAGATCCCTTCAAACAGAGAGTTTAAACACATTTGGGTTCAGCGGGTCGCTGGTTCTGGTAGACGGAAGTGGCTGAATAAAATCTCCAGGGATGAGGATCATTAAATCAGGCTCTGTTTCTGACCTCAGTCGCAGAGCTAATGGGACAGAGAAGAAAAAAGTGAAGAGAGAGAAAGTAAAAAATGACCTGTAAATGATGATGATAAGTGGCACATTTACTTCCTCAGATCTCCATGTTAACAATGATCAAAGGATGATATTTTGCCTGAGGAAATCCATTATTTCAGGTGCAGGGTTGGGATTTGAGGACAAATACTGGAACCGAATGTTGGCGTTCAGTTAAATTAACGGTTCTTGAACATCTTCATTCTTGTACTGATGTTGACAAAACACTAATACAATTCGCTCTGGAAAAGTACATACATGATAGCAAATGTGTCAAACTAAAAGTTAAGCACTTGCTCTCCTTGCTTTCTTCCTCTCTTGGCCAATACCGCAGCCATTTATTCAAGTGGAGTTCTCTTCAAAAGATTGAATCCTCCTCATCACAGACCTGTTTGCATTTTAATGAAGGCTAATAGATGTGGTTCTAGATGGAGATGTTCAATGAGTCGAATATCCTGGCCTGTGTGGATGCCAAGTATGTCCAATTTCCTGTTTCCTCCGCGTTAAAAACAAAAAAAACGAGCGCTTTAGTTTCCTCTCCCTGGGCGTTCTGCTTCAGAAAACACACGGCTGCCTGTTAGTCACGCTCTGTGATTTCCATTTAGAAAAGCACCAACAAACAGATTTCTGTTCATTATTTGACCCTTCACTGTGCCCACGCCAGCCATGCCAATCAGCTCGCTTCCGCTGCGCTGGGCTTTGGATATCCAGCATGCCGGTCTGTGACACCTAATTATTCTCCCAGAATCTGGGCATTGGTATTCAGCCTGCGTTCGCCGTAATAACCAGCGATATTCGCACTCATGCTCTGTGGAATTGTTCAGTATTGGGAACTGTCATGTGTCGTGTAGTTTAGTCAGGAAATAAATAACTGTGACACCAAAACATATGAGACCTCATAAAGTGACTCAGATGGGAATTTGTTGTTTTCACAGCACTATATGAGTGTTAATAAGCGTATGTGTGTGTGTGCGGAACGTTATTGCACTTAATAGATTAACTGAAGTTGTTTCTCATGCAGTCACACACCACACAAACACATATTGTATTGGACTACTTTCATGGTTGATACACTTTATGAATGATGACAAAATTTGCACTTTTGGGGTGAACTGTTGCTTTGAACCAGGGTTCCCATTGAGAGCAACAAACTCTGCAAGTACAGGTGAAACTGTACTTTCTGAAAATCGTGCAAAAGTTTATTTATTTCAGTAATTCAACTTAAAAGGTGAAACTAATATATTATATAGACTCATTACATGCAAAGTGAGATATTTCAAGCCTTTATTTGTAATAATTGTGATGATTATGAAAACCCCAAATTCAAAATTAGAATATTGTGAAAAGGTTTTCATAAGCTGTGTAAGCCATAATCATGAAAATTATAACAAATAAAAGCTTGAAATATCTCACTTTGCATGTAATGAGTCTATATAATATATTAGTTTCACCTTTTAGGTTGAATTACTGAAATAAATTAACTTTTGCACGATATTCTAATTTTTCGAGGTTCACCTGTAAGTGGCTCTCGAAACCTGGATATTTCATCAACACCATAAACCAACTTGTGGATCTTAAGGTCTCCATGAGGTCTTGTGTCGTGACTCGGAGTGTTTTAATTTCCAATCCCAGCAGTCCTGGGTCTTTGTACAGTATAGAAGAATGGCACAATTCACTTGTTGTTATTCCTCATCATGTCCCCCTCTGATTATGCAAATTCTCCATCCAGAGCATGACCCTGATTGGTCGCTGGGGTTTAATTAGCGTCTGTGGCTGCGGCAGTGTGTGTGATCGCAGGTGTGATGGAGTGAATTATTAACAGATCGTCTCTGAGCAGAAACCGGTCAGATTCTGTTTAATATGAGCCCAGATTAATTGCCAAGGTGCCTGGACTAGGTGATTAAATATAAATATATTAATTCTTTATTAATAACATATTCCAGGCTGTTTCTAATTCAGGAATGAAAATGAGGTATAAATGAATACCTTTTTTTATCTCTTCATTCTTCTTTATCCTCGAAAAAGAAGCTGGAACTCCATTTCTTAAGGGAATAATTCATTCCAAACTCGTATGACTTTCTTTCTTATGTTAAACACAAAGGGAAATATGCTGATAAATGTGCATGCCACTGTTTTCTATACAGTGACGGAATAATCCAAGTTTTGTAAAGTCAAATGATCGCTTTGTGTGACTGAAAACAAACCATTATTCCCTTTAATACCAGATGTGACATTAAAACATGCATTTTCTGTAAAGCTGATTTGAAACTATATGCATTGTGAAAAGCGTTATACAAATAAAAGTGGCTTGATTAACTTGCATAATAATATATGCAAGTTAATCAATTAATATGCACAAACGTGAATGAAAGAGCTGCGGTGGAGAGTCAAGTAGCCTTTATTTCTATAGCAAGTGAGTATAACTTGATCAAAAGATTGAGTACAAGTATAGGCCAAATATACTTAGAATTGTCTCTCAGTATAAGTATACTTGAGTAGCCTGGTTAAAACCAGACCATTCTCAGTTGTAACCGAGTTATGGTCTGGCAAAGCGTCATTGACAAATCTTTTCCAGAGGGGCGTCACCAACGGACGTCGCGGATAGACCTAAACCCAATCAGAGCGATGAAGGAGATGACGTATGCAGAGCGGCGGAGAAACATCTCCGAGTGTTGTTCTTTACTCGGTTTTTAACTAAAAGGAAACGTTCAAATGGCTTAAAACAGACACGATAGCTGATTGGAACGAGTGATGTTCGACGGCGGCATCCATCTCTGTAATGTAGGCTACAAAATCTGCTTCAAAATCCCTGCGCTGTCGTCATCGTGTAAAGCCCGCCCCAACGCTTCTGATTGGTGCCTCGATTTCGGCGGATTGGAAATGGGCTTGAATGAGCTCTTTGCCAGACTAACTTTCAGAGCAAATCTAAATTTGCCGGAAGTTGTCTGGGTTTTTCCAGGCTAATACTTGAGTGCAGTTTTAAGTATATTTCTGAGAAGTATATAAGTTTATAAGAAGTATACTAATAGCACACTTGAAAAAAACGTATTTTTCGTAAGGGTGCCTTTAGAAGCTCCAGTTGTATGTCTTGCCTGAGAGGTGTTTCAAAGATGGCCGCCGAGTGAAATGACTTGCCTTAACTGGACATTGGCATAACATAAAAAATCATAATTGCGACTCACTGGCTACGTTTACATGCAACCAAATAATCCGTTAGTAATCGGATTGAGCTCGATCCGAATAAAAATTTGGTTTATTCCTTTTCTAATCCGATCGAGAGAGCATGTAAACACTTGATCGGATTGAAAACCGAAACTGAAAGGACTCCGCATGTGCAATGACGTAGAAATAGCGTGATGACGTATGACACGAGGAACGAGCTGTTCTTCCTGTGGAATAAAGTGTCGTATAAATGAGTGTCCCTTCATTCTAAAATTGGAGCAGGACAACGTCCCACCAGTCCTTGGTTCGGATTCTCATCCACAGACGACTGGTTTTGGGCATTTTTACTGCGTGATCAATATAAGCAGAACAGCACAACGGTTCATATGCTCATTGGGTCTCATTCATGAAACACGAGCAGAACGAATTTTTGTGTGAATCGTGTGTAAAGTGGTTCTGACGTAAATTTTCGGATTCATTAAAATGTTCGTATTTTCCAAATGTTAGTTGGTACGAAAGAAATCTACACCTGCTCCAGCCACGCGTAAATAGTGAATTTAACATCCGAAGGTTTTGCTCATTAATAACTAAGGCTGCATTTTAATTCACCTAAATCGGGTACATATTTACACAGCATTTTGAAAAAATATTATATATAGTAATTACATACGGTTTTTCTTTTTACTTCTGGGACTGTTTGATTAACAGATGAAACTCCAGTAACTGCATCTGTAATATGCTGCCAAGCTTGCTTTCTCTAGGACCTGATACGCCCAACCCGATCTCACGACCAATTCGTCCGAATTTGACGAGTGATTAAAAGATGGCTAATTCGTAACAATTCGTACGACCTCACTCGTACGAATTAGTACGATTTTTGCTAAAACGTACATATTTGACGAGGTGCCCAATTCGTATGAATTCGTACGAATGACCTACCCCTGACCCCGCCCCTAAACCTACCCATCACGTGGGTTTAGACAAATCGTACAAATTCGTGCGAATGAGGTCGTACGAATTCGTACGAATTAGCCATCTTTTAATCACTCGTCAAATTCGGACGAATTGGTCGTGAGATAGCGTTGGATACGCCACTATAGCCTACGCTTGAAAATAAAATGTGGTGTTTTGAATGAACTTCTGATAATAAAACTTCAATTTCTGCATCTGAGAATTTTTTTTTTCATTCACTTTTGAGAAGACGTGTTGAAATTCTTCGTTTGGTATCATAATATGATGCCCATATATAGTTGTCAGTCGGATTTAATGGGCGGGATTTATGGTAATTGAGAACTGGTAATTTACGACTGATTGGAATTCATTAACACACACACACATTTCACTATCACATCTGACGTTTACGAAGTATTTGTGAATCAGGAGATGAGTTTTCGGGAAGGTCTCTTTTCGCGCAAATCACTCTCATATTTACTCGTATATTTACGAATGTTTCCTGAATGAGACCCATTGTCTCCAAATTATGACCAGAAGTATATATAAATATTAAGACTGCTGTTTAAAACAAATAAAGAACCAATGTAGGAGAATGGTTATTATATGCAAACAGCGGGAAACTATATTCGTGCAAAAAATCTATTCCGGTTTGAAGCTCGTGACATATAAACGCGCACATCAACCCGCAATCACATGTTTAGCGTTCATGTAAAGACTACGTTCGGATTCATCAATCGGAATGAATTCAGTCCGACTGAAACTAAAGTTGTGCATGTAAACGTAGCCACTGTGAATGCAGCGTAGTGCTGCACGATTAATCATACCGCAATCGTAATCGCGATGTCAAGCCTATGCGATTATATGACGCAAAATATTGCGATTTTATATTAAATAAACAAATTAGGGCTGTTAACGCAGCATCTGTTATTTTTTGTCATCCTTTGGCTAGTGTTACATGATCCCGCTCTTATTCATGCGAATGCTTTAAACCATTCTGCGAGACAAGTCAAAAGAGAGCGCGCTGCCTGTGAATGTCCTGACTGAAAGACGCGTGCCAGTATCATGCGCATGCACAGACCGCGCGCCAGAATACAGTTCTCTTTCCGTTTGAAGTGAACGAACAATAACACACACAATTATGCCAAAATATCAGTTGTCGAGTGTCTTCATAACATTAGAGCAGTCTAATGATGGTCGTAAAGAGTTGTGAGAGAATAAAACCTTGTTTATACTCGACGCGTCCGCAAGAGCGCGAAGGTGCGCGCGGCAAAAATGACGTAATTGCGGTGTGGGCGGTCGTGCGCGTTGGGTGCGCAAGACCTCATTTCGCCTGGCGGTGTGCACGGCACTTTTTGTAACATCGCGCGCGGCGCCGCATCCGAAGATGAACGACTTCGAGCCGAATCTGGCCGAACTAGTACGTCTGTATCAGCATGTTTATGATCCCTCCTTCTATATACAGAGACATTTGCATTGATGGGCGACCATAAAAGCCTCTCATTTTGTGAATAGGAACACATTTGCATTAAGCACCCAGTTTGCACTTGTCTAAAGTCTGCTTACATTTACAAAATAAGCCTACAATAGCAGAAGTAAGCCCTGCTGATGAAATTAAGGTTTAAACACTCTTCAATAAGGCTTCAGTTGTTTAGTTTACATGCAGTGAAAGTACAATAAACCTACTGCATTTATTACTCTTTTTATATGAATCAGCAATTAATAAACTACTAACAAACGGCAAACTACTTCTTCACTGCTGATTCCTGGTGGTTTAGAAGAGAATTACTCCGAGTCGCCCCCTGTCGTTTCACAGAATAGCACAACGGCGAGCGCGTCAAGTATAAACGCCTCGTCCGTTTGGAGAGGTGCGCGCGCAATCAGCGGAGACTCGCGCTCGTGCGGACGCGTCGAGTATAAACAAGGCTGAGGCGCGTGTGAGATCCGCGTCTCTGTCAGCAACTCTTAAAGGGCCAGCATCCAATAATGCTTTCTGTCAGTAAAGTTAATCAAAGAACAAAGGGAACAGAGAAAAACACTCACTGCTCTTGACCAAAAAACTTGTGTAGCTTTAAATAGGATTTTAGTCCATATCATTTATAATTTATGCAGCGCAAGACTGTTTGATAACTTTATTCAACTTCTGTATATGTCCTACCTGTAGACAGGAAGAGCACCGGTAAATATGACATTTATTATGGGTTTATGTGAGGATTGTTTGAAGTTCACTTAAATTAAAATTAAATTAATTTTTATCCAGACATCAATGGCTTATTGACCATTATAGGTGTTATCAATCATTTAGTTGTTGTTGCTAGTTTGAGTTGAGAAATACACATTTTAGAATTATCACTAATCTGTGTGTGCATTTTGCTTTAGAACCAAGCAAGTTGACCCATGAAACCATTTGTTTATTATATCGGAATCACATATCGCAATATTGACCTCAATAATCGCAATATTGGTGGTGGTTGAGGAAATCCCCCCTTCTGTAAAGCGCTTTGAGTGCCGAGAAAAGCGCTATATAAATGTAATGAATTATTATTATTATTATTATTAATATGACATTTTCCCCAAATCGTGCAGCCCTAATGCAGCGTCTGAAAACAGACTGTCCACTCCATCTGAATGAGTTTTGACTTCAGGATTAGTTGCCTCTGGCAAGGCCTTTGCCAGTACATGCACGGATTCAGCCCCAGGGTCTCGCTCGCTCCCGAGCACTACGGCTACTGCGGGACGCTCAAGAGCCCAGGGCACCTGCTGGCTCCCGAATCACAGCGTGATCTAACACGCACACCGGGTGTTCATGAGCCTTTAGGGACTCCAGAAATGATCATATTCTTTCTTGAGCACACAGCTGGGATTTATTTACAGTTACTGAGAGGACACGGCAGAACACTTTATGGCACTCGGCTGCATTTAACAGTGAAATTTACTGAGACGATAACTCAATTTTAAAGTGTAGTGAGCTGACTACCTAGACAGCATTTTTAGGCTGTTCCAGAAGATAGACCATCACATTATGCTGCGTTATACTATGTTTTGAGCCATTAAAGGCAGCATTGTATGTTTCTTGCAGAATGCAAGTGAAGATGGCAGATGAGTGGTCGACAAATAACATGGTTCAATAAAAAGTATACTTTATTTTGATAGTCTGCTTTAGACATTGTACTAATTAAGAAAGTTTGCAGCTACATGTCAACTAGTAGTCATTAGAAAATTAGTTGGGTTAGGGTTTGGGTTAGTAGAATTAGTTAAAGTCCCACTCCGATCATATTTTAAGCTATTTTTAAACATTCCCAGTGGTCTTTAAATTATGATTATGCCATTTTTAGCCAAAATCACAAAACCTGTGCCGTTTTCTGGGACTTCGCTTCAGCAGAGCGGCAGTAGCTCATTAGCAATTCGCCTCTGCGTTGTGGGCGGAGCCGTTGGCACGGAGACGCCCCTCCCCCTGCCCGTTGCTGAGAGCTCTGTCTCTCCCGCTAGCTTACAACCCCAATCCCGGTGGGGCAATAGTATTATATACACGTTAATTATTATTATCCGAAGTTAATCAAAGTTATCACCGATCACCGATCATTATTTCACTCCAAGACGTCGCGTGTGGAGACGCCCAGTGGAGTTACTACGTCACAACTCCAGTCGATTTTAGCCAGCATTTTAGCGTCTGCTACTGATTCACAGCCATTTGAATGTAGAAATACTCAGAAATACAACTTTGAGCTGATTTTTCTCAAGATATGTCCTCTAACATCAGAAAAATGCCACAAGAACATGTTAACACCTAGAAAAACATTATTTTCATCGGAGTGGGTCTTTAACATGTACTTTTAAAGTTACTTATAGTCAGTAGAGCGTCTATTGGTGAGCATCAAATTAACATGTTACGGACGGTCTATTAATACTCTAATGAGAGTTAGTTGACATAGTTGAAAAGTTTCTTTAGTAATTAGTAGACTGTCTAAAAGGGACTATCGAAAGAAAGTGTTACCTATTATTTTAAAAGGGACCTAATATGCCCCTTTTACAAGATGTAAAATAAGTCTCTGATGTCCCCAAAGTGTGTATGTGAAGTATTAGCGTAAAGTACCCAACAGATCATATTTCATAGATCACCTTGTTACAGGGGCGTAGGAGCAATTTTGAACCTGGGGGGGACAGTAAATGCTGGGGGGGGGGGGGGGAATTTACATTACATTCGATGTCCCGAATTTTTTTTTATTTTATTTTTTTATATATAAGGCACTTAAATTCTAATTTCTAAAGACTTATGGGAACAGACTGTATTACTTATTTTGTTTCTAAGCAGTGATTAAATTGTGATTTATTATGTGGGCTGTCTCTAGGGGGGTCCGGGGGTATGCTCCCCCGGGAATTTTTTTTTGAAAAATAAACCGTTAAATGGCACTTTCTGGAGAGTTTTGTGCAAAGAAATTGAGAAAATGAGTCTTACATGATATGTGAAAAACTGCAAGGTTAAGAGCATATACTTTGCATTGTTGAAGTATCAACAGGTATTAGGACATTTAGCATTTACATTACTGTTAATCAGTCATGTAATAAAAATTAAAAACTCAAATAAATGGTTGATTTAATTTCCATTAATCTATCCTTGTGGAAAGGTTCCTTGGTAGCTAAAAGTAGGTCTAGCAAGTCTTATATTTCTGTAATTCACACAGATCAAACACAAATATGCTGCCTGAATAGATCGCTAGTTTATTTTGAGTAGCCAGCTAGCAGTTCTCTTGGAAGTTTGCTGATAATCCGGTGTCTGAAGTAAAATGCTCAAAACATCTCCTGAGAAAAATCACATGGCCAACCTAGTCTTGGTTATTTAATTTAGATTTAGTCTTATTTTCCTTACCTTGTCATTCAAGGCCAGGGCACTTTATGTACATTTCTGGAACTTTTGCACGCTTCCACATCCCGCGCAAGGATCTCCCAGGAACACTCATTATATACCGCTGCGTACATTTATCCGTGTCACCTAGATGCGCATGCGCGAGCGGTGCGCGATCATGGTCGACTGACAACGAGATTAGCAGCTGAAGAATTCGGCCGTTTTTTTAAATTGAATTATGTATTTAAAAGTTGCCGAATGGATTCATTTGGAGACTCCGAAATCGGCAGAGATAGGCAGGCAATGCAAAACAAAATCTTACATTGGGAAATAGTGGGGGGGACAAAACTTCGATTTTGAAATGTGGGGGGGACATGTCCTTCATGACAAGGGGGTTTCAAGAAGAGGGCGGAGCTTCAAAAGCTTATGCAAAAGCATAGAGACAGAGCATATTTAGGCCACGCCCACACCGGGGGGGGGGGGGGGGGGTGAACAATCCAACTGTCTCCATTGACTTTGCATTGCGAGAGGCTGCCTCCTTGTCATTTATGACTTATAACAAAAAACAAAACAATGTCTAAAAGCTGCTATGTGACAAGGTGTACAGCAAACAAGCTAAATAACCCAGAAATACATTATAATAAGCTGTCAACCCCCCAAAAAACGGTTGTTTCAGGACATAAAAGTGTATGCTACAGCTTAGCTTACATAAATATAATATATAAAACTGACATTTGGATATTTGACTTACCAATGACAAAATGTTTACTGCACACGTAGACATACTGAGTGTCAGGATCCCACTATTTACCCATTCTTCCTGCTGATGCTTCACGTCTTATTGCCTGTATCCACTTTTGTCTCCTTAAAAAGGCTGGCTTTTACGGTTCGGAAGCTTATAATAATTTATTTCTGGGTTTTTTAGCTTGTTTGCTGTACACCTTGTCACACAGCAGATTTTAAGCATTTTTCTATCTTTTGTTATAAGTCATAAATGACAAGGAGAAAGCCTCTCGCAATGCAAAGTCAATGGAGACGGTTGGATTGTGGTCTTCAGATTATGACGTGTTGCGCTCTGTCTCTATACCGGTAACAACAAAATAGCACAATCCCACGCACTGAACATGCCAGAAAGTGGTGTCAGTAGCGATGTTCAGACTCATATGTTTGTGCATGAAGCGCTAATATTGACCCATCTTTCAGAATCAACCTTTTTGAAAATACAGCGTTGAAAAGACCCTTGTTTGTGAAGCAGTCCAGCGCAAAATGATCGGCGCAAACGTATAAGACTTTAGACATTTCCTTCAAAAATTAAATCTAACCACGACGTCCTCAGTGACTCAGTTGGCGGGAGTCTAGGAGACTCATTGGTATCTCCCAAAACACAACACTTGAATGCCTCTTTGGCACAGACGCAGGGCCGGATTAACCATTAGGGCAACTGGGCACTTGCCCAGGGGCCCACGACATCTAAGGGGCCCTGGGCACCAGGGGCGGAGTGGCAATCGGGAGAGTCGGGAGTTTCCCCGGTGGGCCGGTAGTGTTTCGAGGCCGTGAGGGCCGGTCTGATAAAATGTATTTTAGAGAACGGAGCGTATATTTGCACTAAGTGCCTGTCTTTTTAGCAAAAAGACGCCTGTCACGGAATAGCTGCAGTGGCGTAGGTCGTAGCGCGTGAAATGCTGGACAGTAACTTGATGCGCTCGACCCGAGTTCGATTCCGCCTTTTGCCGAACTCTCTCTCCCTTTTCCCAACACATATGAGATGTAAAATGTATAACCTAACATAAAGGTCTCAAGCGTTATATTTTGCCAACGAACTAAAATCGAAACCATGATATGGCTTTGTGCCTTTATAAAACAGCACAAGACTTTAAGAATAGGCATCCTGTGTGTGCTGCGTGATTTAAAGAAAAGTGCGCTCTTTGCTCACGCGATCAGGTTATCTGGTGTTTTCTCCTAAATAAAAGCTCAAGGGTTTATTTCTTGCAAGTGAAGAAATTAGGACAAAAGTATTTTAATTTTCCTGTATTATAGTGTAATGTAGCCTAAAATATACTTTTGAAATATTCATTTTCATTTATGTAGTTCATTTTATAGGCTATATGGATTTTACGTCATAGGAATAATTATATAAATCATTATTACATTATTATAATAATTGTTTGGCATCCTAAAACACCAGTGATAATGTAATGTAGACTTGAGACTCTATATATCATAACTAAAAAGATGTTTGAGCCCTCTTTATTGTCCTGGTACAAATCAATGCTTTTTCTTTGTTCAACGAGCAGTTCATGGGTTGAAGCTCTTAATTTTGATCTCTCAAAGAGCACCAGATTGATGCATTTAACCTTAAAATGTACAAAATTTTCTTGCGGGGGAGCATGCCCCCGAACCCCCCTAGAGGCACAGAGGTCCACCCAACATAGTTTTACAAATTCCTATGGGAAAGAACGACCATTTATGAACTTTAATCCAGCACAGTACAACAAAGTTCCTTTTAAGTCAGTAAAACTGTAAATGCAATATTAAAATGTCCTTGGACAAAATATACATTTGGCTTGCCTAAGGGGGGGCCTACAAGACATTGTGCCCAGGGGGCTCTGAACTCTTAATCCGGCCCTGCACAGACGTTGTACAACTCCAGCTGCTACAGTGAGGAGACAAAAGTGGTCGGACTGTGTGCTTCTCACTCAGGGGTGTGTCTATGCTAATAGGGCAGGATCGTCACCGGTTGTCGGCGGGGCTTCTCTCTACAATGACATCATTATATGGGGGAATCTGAACCAGCTCGTTTGAAGAGACTGCTTTTGTTTTATGCGAATTATTAAAAAAGACCAAGTGGATTTTTACCACTATTGGCTGGTTGTTCTCACACTCTGCGGACACACATCGGTGTTTAAACACCTTATAAAAGTGAAAATTGCATAATAGGTCCACCTTTAATATATTAACACCACTATTTGTGTGTGCTATGCGATGAAGACGCATCTTTTTCGGCAACACTTGATCCATTAAAACTAACACTTTATCTTCAAAACCCCACACGTACTGCGTTAGATTAAACTGGGAAGGGTCACAGCACTTGCATCTTGTTGTCCTATTGTTAGTTTCACTGCTTCTATTGTTCTCATTTGTAAGTCGCTTTGGATAAAAGCGTCTGCTAAAGGAATAAATGTAAATGCTATGTAGTTCTAGCTTACAAGAGTATTGTGCCCTCTTTACTGCAATCAATTGTGAGTCAAATCCCCCACAGCTTTACACAATTGGCACTATTTGTGTTTCATGCTGAGTTACTGTCTATGTAGTGATCCAAATCTGTCACTTGAGTGTTGCATTATGGTTCGAAGGCATGTAGGCTAGTGTGCAGTCATAGATGTGTTTGTGAAGTGTGAATCTAAATCTAATTGTTTTTTTGTCTCTGTTTTCCTCACCTGCTCTCCGCTGTCGATGTCTGCCTGATGCACGTTCAGCAGGTAAGCACATCTTTTGCTCTGATGTCATTAGCAATCCGGAGTGAATGTGGTTTCAGTGGAAAGATTACTGGCCACTTCCAGTAGATAATCCAGCTCAGGGTAACCAGAACATTTCTGGGGCTTGAAAGAGGATTCAATTCTTTCTCAATAACACTGGAAAACATCTTCAATCACGGCTTCTGTCCCTCCACTGAAAGTGCGATATCTCTGAGAAAAAAGGAGGTGAAATTGGTTTCACAACAGGGTTTGATGACATTTTGTCCAGCCATGACAGAAATCTAAACCAAAGTTACTTAGTGTTTCTGTGATTCATTACAATGTTAAGAATCAGTTTGACATCAGAGAACAGAATGAGGGCCATAGTTATCGGCGTCTATTTACATCCCTTAAAACTAAGGCAGACTATTTCAGAGATTTGAGATGAGCCCCAAAAGATTGTTTGTTCAGACAGAGAGCACCACATTATCAATGTACATAAGACTTCAAGCTGGTGCACGCAGGGGGACGGCAGACGTGTTTCACAAAAGTTTGTGTGCCAGCATCCGTCTGAAGACATCAAGGCAATTACTGCCGTCCCCTAGAGAAACGTCTCGTCTCGGCGGAGGACATTTCCTCCGCATTGTGTCTCATTTTACTGGTGGCTTTTATTTGTGATGCGAATTGCAGCTATTCAGCCAGACTCGTTTCTGCATAATGCGACATGTTGTCACACAGCCCTATTAACCAGCAATAAGTGCTGCGGTGGATTTTTTGTAGGCCATCTCACACAAACACACACACACACACACACACACATAGTTAAATCAAGATGTGATGTAACGTTTAAGCAGTATTTAAAACGACTACATCATGTGGGACAGTTGTCTGTCGTGTCTATCCTATTTCTGCTGCTGCACAATGACAGTCTATCACTGACGGTTTATCAAATAAAAATGTAAATTAATGTTGGTGAAGCTACAAAAGACACTTTATTGCACTTGTGGGTCTTAAAGTAACAGATAACAGAGAGAGAGATGTGTGTAATATGACTGAAAAAGAGCCATCTTTTATTTGTTTGGTCAAAAAATACAGTGAAAACTGTGAAATATAATTACCATTTAAAATAACTATTTTTAATTTAAATATATTTTAAAATGGAATTTATTTCTTTGATCAAATCTGAATTTTTAGCATCATTACTCCAGTCTTTAATCTGACATGATCCTTTTGAATTTTTTTCAATATAATATTAATTTATGTATTTATGAATCAGTGTTTTTGAATGAATTGGTTCAATATATGATTCAATGACTCACACACTCACTCATTATGACAAACACATGTTGTTTCTAAA